>NC_087207.1:98315464-98330464 GCF_015104395.2 Macrobrachium nipponense | reverse complement strand
TGCCGCTGTTATCATTCCTTCAGTTTCCTTCTTTAGCTCTCCCCTCTGTAGCCATTGCCATGTGTCATCGCTGGCTAGTTCTTTAGTCTGTCTCATGTATTGTCCGTGCATTGGTTTGTTGTGCCAGTCCTCTGTTCTGTCTGTCTTTCTCATGTCTCTGTATATTTCTGGGTCTTCGTCTACTTTTATTAGTCCTTCTTCCCATGCACTCTTTAGCCACTCGTCTTCACTGTTTTCAGATATTGCCCAGTGCTCTGTTCTCAATGTTGACGCAGTCCTCTATACTAGTAGTCCTCTCCCTCCTTCCTTTCGTGTTATGTATAGTCTGTCCGTATTTGCTCTTGGGTGTAGTGCTTTGTGTATTGTCATATGTTTCCTGGTTTTCTGATCTATGCTGCGGAGTTCTGCCTTCGTCCATTCCACTATTCCTGCGCTGTATCTGATTACTGGCACTGCCCATGTGTTTATGGCTTTTATCATATTTCCGGCGTTGAGTTTTGACTTGAGTATCGCCTTGAGTCTCTGCATATATTCTTTCCTGATCGTGTCCTTCATCTCTTGGTGTTTTATATCCCCTCCTTCCATTATTCCCAGGTATTTGTATCCTGTCTCATCTATGTGTTTGATGTTGCTTCCCATCTGGTAGCTTTATCCCTTCAGTTCTCGTTACTTTGCCTTTTTGTATGTTGACTAAGGCGCATTTTTTTCTATTCCACCAAACTCCATCCTGATGTCCCCAGATACAATCCTTACAGTCTGGATTAGGGTATCTATTTCCTTGATGCTCTTACCATACAGCTTGATGTCGTCCATGAACATCAGATGGTTGATTCTGTTGCCTCTTTTCTTGAGTTGGTACCCGGCATCCATCTTCTGTAGTACTTTTGTCATGGGAATCATGGCTACTACGAAGAGTAGTGGGGACAGTGAGTCGCCCTGGAAGATCCCTCTCCTGATGTTATTTTATTTATTATTTATTATATTATTATTATTTATTATTATTAATTATTATTATTTATTATTAATTTATTATTATTATTATTATTCAGAAGATGAATCCTATTCAAATGGAACAAGCCCATCAAAGGGTCATTAGGAAGAAGTAAGAGGAGGTAAAGGGAAATACATAAAGAAGTGATGTTACTTATCAAAAAAGAAAAATTTAATTAATAAATAGATAAAAAATATGGAATGATACAAGGAGAAGAAGAGTTTTAGAATAATAATTCATTGAGCCTTCTGTGTAAATGAAAATAACCTAAGCCGGCAATCAATAATGTAGACGGGTCAATCATCTCATTCTTGCGTCTTTAGTCCCAGAGATGATCACTATTGCTTCCCTATCACCGAAGGCAGCAGAAGGCGCTCGCAGGCGTGACTAATCGACATTCTCGGAAACGCCTCCCGACCTTTGTTCATATTATGGCGCATGATCGTGTTCTCCACTCCGCTGATTTATTGGGCCCGAAACTCGCGGAGGTTAGAATTCCTTGCGCCCTTTTTCGAAGTCTTGGCCAATAGATTTTGGCAGATTTATTAAACGTGTAGGCAAAAGGATTTTGTAAATAATTCATGCAAGGGACTTTAATTCATAGTCAAACTAACAGATCCATTAATATAATGAACCGCTAGCCTCATTATAGTTCTTATAGAGATTAGCGAAGTTATTATATGCAAATGTTTAAGAGAGAAAATAGATCATTTGTACAGAGGAATTTAGAACATTTCCATTATTTGACTTGATGGAACAAGATTCAATGATATTACCTTTAACTGTGTCATTACATGGGATTAAGGCTCTTGCTTGACTCCAGTTAATAGGATGATCTAAATCTCTCATATGTTACGAATAATGCATTCGATATTTGCCCAGTTCTCACAGAATATGGATGCTGTTTGAGACGTTGTGAAAGAGACTTACTGGTCTGTCCGTAATTTTATATATATATATATATATATATATATATATATATATATATATATATATATATATACATATATACTATATATATATATATATATATATATATATATATATATATATATATAGGTGAGAAGCAGGCAAAGACTAAGATGCGAAAATACAATTTAAACGTTGCTAGACAACGTTCAATATTCATAATCAACTACAAACAGGTAACTGCATGAATAATAATGCATTGTTCAATAAACAGACAAAGACCTTTTCCAAAACGTAGGAAATTCGTATCATCTCCATTTCCAGGCGTTTCAATCACTACATTTATAATTCAGCTTTTTTTCGAATTTATTTATGCGTAGCTTTTTTTGGTTTTCTGTAAAGAATAATTTTATTAAATCATACGATCGAAAGCTCATGGTTTGAGAGACGCCTCTCCAGCCTCGAGCTACCTAAAGGTGGGTTTCAATCCTCGAGATGAATTTTATGGGGAAAATATTTCCTTATGCATAATACACCTAGATTGGGTTGGGAACCGGGCTGGAAGGAGTCCTCATCTCTGGGGGAAATATCCATATTCGATGGAGACTTCCTTTCAAACGCAAATTCAGATTGGTGCGGTTCCAGATTTTCTCTCTCTTTTTTAAAACCTTCGAAGTTAAAGAATAAACTTTTTTTTCCGCTTTCATTTCTGTAATGTGTATGAAGCTCTAAAATTCCTGTTGGTGCAAGTCGTTTTTAATTTGTTGGTGATTGATTTCCAATGAAATAGACCTGACGGTTTGCGATTTTAATCTGTCCTTCTGTCAAATAATCAAATAATACTTTTACGAAAATTACTACTTAGTTGGTTAGAGCCAAATAATCCATTATCAGTAAAACTTTCCTTCCATTAACTCATCTCTCTGTATGTTTAAAAAAAAAAAAAAAAAAAAAAAAAAAAAACAGGTCCTTACCACAGGCTACGTAGCTGCCCAAATCTAGTTGAGTTCCTTAAGATTGGCGCAGCTGCAAAAATTTGTTCTGGGCTCAAATAATCCTAAAAAAAAATAATGTTCGTGTCCAATGAGAGAGTGGAATGAAATACGATATGGAGGAGTATAATGGTTAAATCAACCAGTAAAATACCGGTAATATTCAGTGCAACTTCATTTGCTCGGATTTCCCGAACAAAAATTGCTTATCAGCTGCTCTTGATCGAGTTGCTAAGCTTAGCGAAATGCGGTGGCGAAAGTTTTGATTGCATACTCGGAGTCAAGTCTTGCTGCTGAATAGAGGGAGCTCGGAATGATGCCTCATTTTTAGTAGCCTTCTTGCGCTGTATAGTCCTGCAGCTTTTGCTGAGGTCTCCTGTGTAGACTTACCAAGCTCGCTTTGAATAGAATACAGGGTGCTGTCAAGACGCTAAACTGCTAACTTAGCACTGCAAGTCTTTCATTAATTGTGAAAGTTTCAGATTTAGATCGTAATAATGCTAATACACTTGTCAAAATCCCTGGCTCGCAATAAAAATTACGAGCTCTTTCTTTCAATGTGGTTTCACATGGCAATGGGAATCCTTTTTTAAGTCGCAGGTATTTATAAGCCTTAGCACTTATACTTCTTAAAGTTAAAGCAGAAGCAATATCTTCACTGCTCCATTCCCTCAATTTCTTCTTTGTTACAATGGCTTTAATCTGTGTTTCACAAAAAAATGGTGCTAAAATAATTTCAGTTCTTTTTAGCACAACATTTCTGATAATTAGCACATTATCATTCAACTGAGTTATATATTCTTTTAATTTGAAATTTTCTTTCTGCACTTCTTGTAATTCCTTCCCTAGATTTTGCAAGTCTTTTTCCAATATATTTAATTTGGTATTTTCTTCTTTCACTTCTTTTAACTCAGTTCTTAGTTTTTGCAACTCTTTTTCGAACTCCTGACTGCCATTTTCTGTTCCACATGGTTTCTCTATATTTTCTAATTCTAATACAATTATTTCATTAGAATCCTCTTGCTCTGAAGTAACCGCTGGCTTTCCATCACAAAGATGATCTTGCACCGTAGGATTGTAAAGACGTTTCTTTGACCTCCTATCTGTCACCTGTGGAGACTCTGTTAGCGCTTCCACTGCAACAACATCAAAGAGAACTTGCATTACAAAAAGTATTGTCTTTTCATATTACGACATACCAACAGTAATTGTATTTATACATTCCTTTTTATTTCCTTAATTAAGTTGTTAAATTCTGTTTCAATATCACACATGACGTGCTTTGCATTAACTCACCTTTTGGTAAAAACATAGAAGGAATGGCGTCTTTCTTCAGTGCTCTCATATTCTCAGGGCTGTCTCTTGATATTCCCTCATTGTAGTTCTTGTGGCTGAAATGCACTGAACACACAAGTGCATATTTGATATTAATTGCATCAGCACGGCAACACGCCTTTACCCACTCATCACAATAAATTTTCTCATTTGGAAAACGAAAATTTCTGATTCCATTTCCTTTTGTCTTCCTCTTGCTATTTGAGCAACCATACACAGAACATGAATTTGGCATTGTTAATAAAGCACTTTCGCATCACTGCCCTACTGCCCTGAACGTATACTTAAAACGGTCAGGTGGGAATGTTGTGTCGGCGTGGGGTGAATTGTGGCCCACTCTGGAAGGTGAGTCACCGATAATCTCTTCACCGTCTGACCTCAACTGTATTGGCCTTGGTCTGTTGCTGCTGTATCGTAAGCTGTAATCTCTTCGGTGGAGTGTGAACTTTGTAGGTTAACCTAATGATTCCTTGTTTAGCCTAATTTTCAGAATTGTTTAGGAGTCACGTATTTAAGTAATGTCGTGTTTTACTGTTCACTTGTGATGATTATTATTTTCATATTTTGAAGAATGATTCAAGTGCTGGTGGTTAACTTTGTATTGAAGTTTAATTTTGATGCTTGTTTTATTTTAATGCTGACTAATTTTGGGTATCTTAATAATTTGGAGAAATGCTGCTGGTTCATTCTGAATGTATTTAATTTTGTGCCTGATTATTTATTTAAATAACTTTGCATATAAAGATGTAAATGTTCTGTTAGTTAACTTTGTATTAATGTTAGTTTTGGTACAGTTAATATTAATTTTGGTAAAATTGAATATTGGATTTATGGACACTTATGCTGCTTCTAAGTCATTTTATATATTCACTTTTGGATTATCTGACTTCAATGGTATTGACTGATGTACTAACTCACTTGTATAAAGTTGTAAATACTAAGTAACTGTAATAAATTAGTGTAAGGTACTTTTTTTTGTTTGTTTGTTTAGTTCCATCTTCCGTTGTTGGTCTCAATCACTACCAGTTTTTCAAGTCCCGATTTGTTTTAGAATTTAAAGAACCTGATGTGTGTGTATGCGTGTATATATAGATATAAGTAGAGGAAAAGACCCCATATAGACTCCACTAAGCCCCGCCCCCGCCCCCCCGCCCCCCAAGGGGCGTGGCTACCCCCCTCCCCCCTCCTGATAAGCTCATGTACGTACGTGAGGCCTAAAAAGGGGCGGGGCAACCCCCCAAACCCCCAAAAGGGGCGTGGCCACCCTGACCCCATATAGACTCCACTAGTCTGGGGGCGTGGCCACCCTGACCCCATATAGACTCCACTAATCTGGGGGGCGTGGCCACCCCTGACCCCGTATAGACTCCACTATTCTGGGGGGCGTGGCCACCCCTGACCCCATATGGACTCCACTATTCTGGGGGGCGTGGCCACCCCTGACCCCATATAGACTCCACTATTCTGGGGGGCGTGGCCACCCCTGACCCCATATAGACTCCACCATTCTGGGGGGGCGTGGCCACCCCTGACCCCAAATTGACTCCATTTGTACTGTAAGCTCATGTACGTACATGAGCCCATAATTGACTCCATTTGTCTTACTAGCTCATGTACGTACAGTTGGACACAGGTTTCCCTGGTACACCTTCTTGAGGGAATTCGAAAAATTATATGGTAACAGTGTTTACTGAGGGGGATGGGGGGAGGACTCTTCCTCTCTTAGCAAGAGTTCCACCAATAAGCTCTGGAATTCTTTCAGTGGGAGGAGTCATTAGGTATGGTTGAAGAAAGACACACACACACACACGGAGTAAAAGAAAAAAAAAAAGAAATCTGAGCAGGTTATATCGCTGTAACTAAGATTACTGTCTCACTTTTAATATAAGTTTGTTTATTAAGATTCCATTTAACTTTCGTCTAAGACGTTATCTTACCACCGTGTCTGTTATTATATATCGGTCATATTCATTATGCAATACTTAAATTTGATAAAAATTTTAGTTATGTTGGTATTGGAGAGAATCACGAACATCATAACAAGATATTTTAACCTTATCACGTAAGCGAAGTTTATAGTATCGGTTGCAGTGCGTTTCCTACCAATAATATAATATGAAGCTATAAAGAGAAGTGCAGCAGCACATCATTGAACATACCCAAAAAATCAGTGAACGTGTTGAAAGTGTCCGACACCTTAGCGCTCTCTCTCTGTCTCTCTCATATTAGCTAATTTAAAGTGACACGTCATCTAGAAATACCACTGCGCTAAGTATGCAGTTTTGATGTCATTAACACCCTCCAATCTTGACTAAACTAATATATGCATATATATTTTTTCGGGGGGCGAGGGGAGTGGTGACGGGGATTGAGTTCTTGTTGTTAGGTCGTCTTACAGGTTTTGGAATTCTAAAATGTAATTCAAACTGACGAGCTTCTTGCTTTTGCTGTACCGATGTCCTCATTCTGGCTTTACTACAACTGAAATGGGTGGGGGACTAGGGGTAAGGTGGGCCTGTTGCGACCCCGATGAGTGGACGAAGTACTAGATATGCTCGTGGATAGAGTGTATGGCTAACGAAAAGCTCCACTTGAAATATTTTCTTGTTTTATCTTTATGACTGCGTGTGTTTAGTATTTATCCAATATTAATTATAGTACTGTAGATTTTCTGAATGCAACAACATTTACAAGAAGAAGAATTGGGCTAAACTCACTCTCCCTTGTAAATACATATAGACAGGAAAAGGAGAGATAGAGAGAGAGAGAGAGAGAGAGAAGAGAGAGAGATTAGAGAGAGAGAGATACAGAGAGAGAGACTAGACGTTACTGAAGAATCAAAATGAAACGTGTAATGGAAAGTGAAGAAGGACTCCCGATCTTGGTGCAAACTTTTAACCATTTCCATATGGTAAACTTAATTCGTTTGCCAATGATAAACAATTGTTGATATTCAGAAGTTTCATGTCTTCATGGTTGGGTTTGTATTCCCTCTTGAATATACTGTAGAGGTTATTCCCTACACGCGTTTCATTACAATAATTATTACATGATATGGAAAAAACATAATCTACTCTGGATTATAATTTATAAATATTAATTGGAATTAAATGATTTTAAATGTCATTTTAAAACGGACAGAAATTCCTTTCGCTCTTATCATTCGTGTGAGGATAAGAGACAGACGTCTCTATTGTTAAACAGCCCCTTCAGTCATTTACTTGTCCATTGTGGAGAAATGTAGTTTGATGATGTTGTCCTAGGGTTCTCTTTTTAGATAATTTTTACATAATTTTTAAAGAAAAAATCAGGATAGCGAAATTCCCTTTAGATTTTGAACTCCTTTAGAATATCAAATTCACCTTTCTAATAAATAAATTATAATAATCATGACCATGAGGTAATCCAAATATACACACTCAATTTTTACATTTATTTTTAATATTAGTGAGAAGTCCAGCCACCTTCCTTCTAGATCACCTCTTGCAATCTGTTAGGCATAGAAGATTCATGGTTTCTGACGATCTGTGGTCGGTTGTGGAAGAGCTTCCATTGTGTTCCCAGTGGTCCATAAGTTGATCTGGTCTCCTCTCCCTCTCAGGCTCCCAACATTTTACCAAATTAGCCTAAATATTCTCAGTGAGGTTCATGTCTGTATCCTTACTTGGCCAGCCAAGCAACTGCAGATCCTCTCGACCTTGAAACCATTCCTGACTATTCTGGCCGTATGGATGGGGCAGCGGTCGTGAATGAAAAAGACAGGAGCAGGTGAGGAGGAATAATTCCGCTGTTGAAGTGAAAGAAGTTAGAAATCCTGAAGAATTTCAATGCATTTTTCACCAGTGAACCTCCACTTAATCCTGGTGATATCCATAAATGTAAGAAGATCCAGCCCCACACGTTTACTGTGACATGCCCATTCCTGGTCACCTCGTAAATGTTTCTTCTGTAGTATCTGAAGGGAAAAAATCTAATTTTTAACAATTTACGCTTTGCTTTTCGTAATAAGGAAAATAATGTTATATCGTTTTTGGAAATAAAATGGTAAGCAACAACCCTTGCATTAAGTTAATGTTTATTCATCTGCAAGGATTAATACTTATAATAGCATTAACTTTGATCTGCAACAGTCCGTTATGATATGATATTCTTTAATTCAGTAAACAGGCTGTACTCTATATTATAAGTTTGTCGACGTGATTATTCATAACATTAATAATGCATTTGCTCAATGCCTGAAAGCTGGCCATAATAGAACTAATGGGGGGTTTTCAATGAGGAATTTTTAATTTCACACTTCTCGTGGTAATATAATTCAATTAGCGGAAAATACATGGTTATTGACAAAATTATCATCTTTTGATTATAATATTACCCTTGTTTATAACTATTATAGTCTGTTATTAATGATTATAGAAACTCACCTTATATTACTCGGTCTTCAGTTATGTAT
Source organism: Macrobrachium nipponense (assembly GCF_015104395.2). Taxonomy (NCBI): domain Eukaryota; kingdom Metazoa; phylum Arthropoda; class Malacostraca; order Decapoda; family Palaemonidae; genus Macrobrachium; species Macrobrachium nipponense. The sequence continues at coordinate 98,321,784 of NC_087207.1, read as the reverse complement.
TCTGCCGTGACTTCTGCTAGTAAAAGACCTTTCGTCACTGCATACGACGAGAAAACCAAAATTCCATATCCTCCCCCACAAACTGTTGAACAAAGGCAAGCCTATCAGCACGATGCCGTTCGGCGAGAAATTCCTTCTTGGCAGGAATTCTATGAGGTATTCCTGCCTCATGCAGACGTCTTCGCACCGTCATAGCCGAAACATTTAATACCAGACGTTCGCAAATAGCAATAGTATTGGTAAAAGGATCTTCTTATGCTGCTCGTCGAATGTCGTCGTTATCCTAACGGGTGGTCATTCGTGGTGGAGGTCTTCGAACTGAAATAGGTAATTAACATGCAGATACCTAGATAATCAAGATTAATTATAGCCTGTTTAATTATGGGAACGCTATTTGGTATTCTGGGAAGTAAAGAGAAAGAATCACTATTAGAGTTCAACAGGACCAAAGCAACTGTACTTTAGGTTTCATAATTTCACGGGTTTATAAGGTTTATAGTTTAAAAAATTAATAAATAAATGAAATAAATAAATGCTATCCAAAGTCGGTCAATTTCCCAGTCTAAGCGTGCCTCCTTTTCCATTTATTTACTGTTGTAGGGGAGACGTCAAGACGCTGTGCAACAGCACGTATTGGAAGCCCACTTTTTCGTAGAGCGACGATCTGTGCCCGGAGAGCCATATGTTGCTGCTCATTTGGAGACTATAACGAATACTACTAGCAGAGGACAGATAACTATCAAAATTTATACAAACCTCAGTCTAGCCATGATTGGGTGACAAACTTGTTAGCGTGTAATAGGGGTGCTGTAGCAGTGATATCATTATCACCGAACAAAGTGATATATTAAATCACAGGATTACTTGGACTAATTGATTGATTGGCTGTTACTGGCATTGCAACATCTCAGGTCATTACTGTCATTGATAAAGTTTAAAATTCTATATGTATTCATAATGATAAATTGTTACTGGCAATGGCAAATCTCATGTTCAGTAATTTGTACATTGATAAAGTTAAATTCTATATGTATCATAATGATTTTAAATTAATGGTTAATTGGTCTGTTTGCAACACGGTTATTAAAGTGGTGTGCTGTTCCTCTCTTAACGTGAATTCCACTAATCAGCTTTCGAGCTGCTTTAGTTTATAAGAGGTTGGAGGAGGCAAACTTGTAATAAGTATTAATCCTCATATGATGAATCAAACATTATCTTTTGTACTTAGCATTACATTTCCCCAAACGATATATCATTATTTTCCCTGTTACGAAAAGCATCGCGTAAATTGTAAAAAATTCAGATTGTTTTCCTTCAGATACCACCGAGGAAACATTTACGAAGTGGCCAGGAGTGGCTTGTAACCGTAAACGTGTGGGCCTGGATTTCCTTACATGGTATATGTGATGTCACCAAGACTGAAGGGTTTCACCAGTGAAAAATACGTTAAAATTATTCAGGCTTTCTTCCTCCCTTCACTTCACCAGTGGAATTATCCCTTTCCACCTAGTCCTGTCTTTTCATTCATGACGGCTGCCCCAGCCATACGGCCAGAATAGTCCAGGAATGGTTTCAAGGTCGAGAGGATTTGAATTGGTTGACTGGCCAAATAAGGGTGCAGAACCCAATAGATTCCGAGAAAGATAAAGTCGATTTATTAAAGATTGAACAATTCACAGGTGCCCCGAGAGAAGCCGAAGTGCAGTGGAAAAATCACTGAATTTCTAATCAGTTTTCTCCCATGTATACATAAAAAAATGTTTATTTTTGTTCCATTATTTTTATGCTCATCCATTTCGTATGAAGTAGCTACTGTCGCATATCTTATGTAATATAAGCTGGTTAGGGGTAATTACGTTTGCTTTATGTCTATTACAATTAGAATCATAATTACCTGACCTGTTATCGAATTACAACTTCAATAATACTGAAATACAAAACTCAAATATTGGGAAAAAAATTCACAAAACTTTTTGCACAAAAAAAGGAAATAAATGGAATAAAAAAATTTTTAGAATTGCTAGCTGGCTTGTTAAGATTCTCCCTTAATAATATAATAAATAAATTGGGTAGCGACTCAAGACATCTTTCTATTACATTTGGTTAAGATGAGTTCTCGAAAAGTAAGAGGGCTGCTCTACGATAACAATTTCAAATAAAGTACTTTATTATTTGAACGTTTCAGTTACAATTACAATTACCATTAAGTATAAATTAAAAAAACAACCGCAATTACAGTTAACTTCAAAACGTGTAATTAAAAACATTTCAGATAAATGACAATTACTCCAAGCCTGAATAAAAGGTAATGTTATTTGTAATTGGTAAAGCTCTCTTACTGTGGGTTTCACAGACAGTGCAGTCACGTTTTTGGTCAATAACCCTGTAATGAAGACTGGTATCAGTACGAGATTTTGCTATAATTTTTCGCTATAATCAAGGCTTTAACTCTAATGAATGTCCGGTAAAAATGCTCAATTTTTATTTGTAACACATAGAGCAACTGTAACCAGTTACCTATTCAAACCAATCTGTAGGCAATTGGCGGCTCTCTCTTTGCTAAAATAAAAAAAGTTGAAAAGTTGAGTGACAAACGGATTTCTGCTACCATGCCGACAGTTATGTTCCTAGGCGGCCATCTCTTCTTCACCTTCGTAATACAAGCATATGTCTGATGCCCTGAGTGTAAATAAATAATAGTAAAAAACTAAAAAAAATGCTGTATTACTGGTTATTATTATTAATAATTAATTAATATTGTTCCCTTGTTTTCAACGTAGACCAAAAGTAATATATCCATGCCTAAGGTAAGGTAGTACAGTACGGAATTTGCACATTTTTTCCGTACCTGAACTACCGTACCGTACTTTGGTAAAATTGTCATTGCGTAATTCCGTAACGTACTCATAGGCTAAATATCAACCGTGCCGTACCGTACCGTAATGCCAGCCTTGCTGGCAGGTAACAACATAGTGAATCGTTAGATATAAACAACATTGTAAATTATTATTATTAGATTAGATAGATGGATAGATAAAAAAAAATCGTACAAAATATACTTAAACTGAAGTAACATTCAGAGAGAGAGAGAGAGAGAGAGAGAGAGAGAGAGAGAGAGAGAATGGATGGGGAGGAGAGGTGAGGGAAGGAAGAGGAAGGGGGTGGAAGTGGAGGTGGAGGGAGAGGGTAGGTGAAGTTTTTTTTGTACTGTTGTGTTCATATCCATTTCTGGCTAATCGAGCCTTTTGCCTCTTCGTACAGGACAAGTGTCAATTCTTCATAATTTGTGATTCATGATACTCATAAATTACGGTACTGGTGTAGTACACTATAGCAAAATCTCGTACTTATACGAATCTTAGCTACAGAGAAATACGTTAGAGAATTCGCTAACACTTTTACCGAGCTCATTTTACGAAGCAGTGCTCAACGAGTATTCAGTTCTCAATGTAATTATTAACAGGAACAATAATTACGTGAGCATATTATATTTAACAGTAGTAACTTTATTTCACACCATGGTGATTATGATCCCTATTGGCTAATCCTACAATCAAGGAACGATATAATGATATATGAATCATGGTTTTGTTTTACTCGACTCGAAACAGAGTCTGAATCCCAACGGAGGTAAGGTCGCCAGCAGGATTTTTAAATGGGTCAGACTTCATAACCACTCACCATGAATCGAAGGGACACAAATCTGGCGCTGCGAGGATGAATTGTCACTTTACGCGACAATTGCTTCTCGATACGACCCATTGCACGTGATGTTGGTGTGTCCCCACCACAGTCCAGTTGGATAAGAGGTGGGAGGAGAGTGGGAACTTGAACGACTTGCGTAAGTTGTTTATGCTGAATGATTGGTGGATATGTTACATTGTTCATGGTTATTTAATCTTGCTTATTTGATATGAAAGTTTCTTTCTTAAATGTATTTCGTCTCGCTATTATAATTTTGCTTAGACTACAGATATCCACAGCCATTCCAACACCACAGTAATATTTCAGGTGCAACTCCATAATTCCACACCGGTGGGTGGTTGGCCCTTGCCAACCTCAACCATGAACAAAGTTAGATAGTCGATTGAGTTGTCTCGGTAAAATTAAGCCTATAAGAGCATTTTATTTGTGCCCACCCCGTCACAGTCATTGTTTACTAAATTATGATCATCCATCGGTACAAAATTCGAAGAATCTAGAATTGATTCCGATGTTATATAAATTATAAGTTAAACATTTAAGAAAATGTGTTCTCTTAGCTAGAGCCAGGGAGTCCACGGAAAACCATCCCAGCTGAGGATAACACCATCATCAGGGCGGCTCGAGAGCAACCCTTAACCAACGCCAAGGTCATTCATGAAGACCTTGGATTAGAAGTGTCATCGATGACGCAGACTCCACGCTGCTGGGATTCATCACAGAACTCCAGTGACGAAGGAGCTCTTGACGGAGCGACATAAGGCGGGAAGGCTTGATTTTGCCCGACGTCATGCTGATAAGGTTTTGGACTCTTGGGGCAGGGTCATCTTTACTGACGAGAAGTGCTTCTCGTCCACATCGCATGGGAAGCTGCATTGTTTGCGGACAAATAGAACTCTCTATGATAAGCAAAATCATTACTTGCATCAATTATCATTGCATTCTTCTTTATATTAATTATTAATCTTTAGATTTTGTTCCACGGAAGTGGACTGTCAAAATATATAAAGGGAATAAACATAAATAAGAGTGCCATTTCCGAGATGAATATTAGGTAAGGGACAGTGGCATCATTTGCTCTTTTTCCTCAAATATAATATATTAAAAAAATAATTACACAATAGAATTCTTTCAGTGTTGTTCATCACTAAGAATTTAAATTCTCCAAAGGTATATATATATATATATATATATATATATATATATATATATATATATATATATATATATATATATACACACACACACACACACACACACACACACACACACACACACACACACACATACTATATATATATATATATATATATCTATATATATATATATATATAGGCTATACATATACAATATTGAGAGTATTGAAGTAAACTTCTTTACTTACTTCATCAGGCCCCACATGTTTTTGATGTCTTCCTAATCACCGTTTCTTGTTAATAACATTGAATTATAGAACTGAATGACTCGCCGAGCACTGTTTTCATACAGTGAGGTCGGTAACAGTATTGGCAAATTGCCTTACCTGTATACTTTGTTCACTGGTGTGGCCGATACAGATATGATACTTCGCCACTTATTTTCGCTTATTAGCTTCTTGGAGTCTATTAAAATAGTTTCCATTATTTAAAATGTAATGCTTTATATCCTACTGATATTTTCAATGTATCTTTGGTTAAAACCTAAGTTTTATGAACAAGAGTAAAAATGTGGCATATTTTTTGGCCGTCTTTGTCGTTTCTGAGTATATGGGTTATATGCTCTGTGGGACATTTTAAAAGGTAACTGTCAATTCAGTACATGATACTCTATGTCAGCCACTATAAGGAAAGCCCAAATGACTTCACCTATCACCTGAGGGCAACGAAATTTATAGTCTATAATATATCAGTGCACACATAATTTTAGAAAAAACAACAGTTAACCCTTAAAAGGTCAACCACGTCATACATGTTTTTAATTTTGTGCGCCTTCATAGCTTATTGTATCGATACTGGTTCTGTATTACTTAGTGCCTTATTAGAGATCTTGCTGGCCGTTTGCACTGCTCGTCTTCCATTTATATGAACTGCGCGGGGGAGGGGAGGTAAGGGTGGCCTAGGAGGTTGTCAGAAACGTCTAATCATGTGTGGCAAAGGATTAGTGGCGATAATTTTTTGCCGCACACCTTCGATTTTGATGATAGTATATCAGGAATAAACTTTTTTTATTCTATCTTTAATGATTCTATAATGGAACTGACTGTAGAGAGATCCAATCGTTAATTTCATGTTATGAAATGGGGTAATATATCAAGCGAACACTCAAGGGAACAAGAGTTTATGACATTACAGTATCAGAGATGAGAAATTTCTTTGCTTTGGTTATCTTATGGGTATTGTCAGGAAGGGCAATCTTCGATATTATTGGGTCACTGATCCTCTCATGAATACACTAATGACAGAGAACTGCATACTGAGCGCAGGGGTTTTTCTTGTCACTAAGTTAGCTAGTATAGCTGAGAGAGAGATATAAGTTAGCTAGTACAAGAGAGAGAGAGAGAGAGAGAGAGAGAGAGAGAGAGAGAGAAGCTAAGTGTCAGAGACAACAAATTCATTGTTTTTTTGCGTATATTCAATCAA
>NC_087207.1:98303489-98310989 GCF_015104395.2 Macrobrachium nipponense | reverse complement strand
GCAAAAGGCTCGATTAGCCAGAAATGGATATGAACACAACAGTACAAAAAAAACTTCACCTACCCTCTCCCTCCACCTCCACTTCCACCCCCTTCCTCTTCCTTCCCTCACCTCTCCTCCCCATCCATTCTCTCTCTCTCTCTCTCTCTCTCTCTCTCTCTCTCTCTCTCTCTCTCTCTCTGAATGTTACTTCAGTTTAAGTATATTTTGTACGATTTTTTTTATCTATCCATCTATCTAATCTAATAATAATAATTTACAATGTTGTTTATATCTAACGATTCACTATGTTGTTACCTGCCTATGAGTACGTTACGGAATTACGCAATGACAATTTTACCAAAGTACGGTACGGTAGTTCAGGTACGGAAAAAATGTGCAAATTCCGTACTGTACTACCTTACCTTAGGCATGGATATATTACTTTTGGTCTACGTTGAAAACAAGGGAACAATATTAATTAATTATTAATAATAATAACCAGTAATACAGCATTTTTTTTTTAGTTTTTTACTATTATTTATTTACACTCAGGGCATCAGACATATGCTTGTATTACGAAGGTGAAGAAGAGATGGCCGCCTAGGAACATAACTGTCGGCATGGTAGCAGAAATCCGTTTGTCACTCAACTTTTCAACTTTTTTTATTTTAGCAAAGAGAGAGCCGCCAATTGCCTACAGATTGGTTTGAATAGGTAACTGGTTACAGTTGCTCTATGTGTTACAAATAAAAATTGAGCATTTTTACCGGACATTCATTAGAGTTAAAGCCTTGATTATAGCGAAAAATTATAGCAAAATCTCGTACTGATACCAGTCTTCATTACAGGGTTATTGACCAAAAACGTGACTGCACTGTCTGTGAAACCCACAGTAAGAGAGCTTTACCAATTACAAATAACATTACCTTTTATTCAGGCTTGGAGTAATTGTCATTTATCTGAAATGTTTTTAATTACACGTTTTGAAGTTAACTGTAATTGCGGTTGTTTTTTTAATTTATACTTAATGGTAATTGTAATTGTAACTGAAACATTCAAATAATAAAGTACTTTATTTGAAATTGTTATCGTAGAGCAGCCCTCTTACTTTTCGAGAACTCATCTTAACCAATTGTAATAGAAAGATGTCTTGAGTCGCTACCCAATTTATTTATTATATTATTAAAGGAGAATCTTAACAAGCCAGCTACCAATTCTAAAAAATTTTTATTCCATTTATTTCCTTTTTTTGTGCAAAAAGTTTTGTGAATTTTTTTCCCAATATTTGAGTTTTGTATTTCAGTATTATTGAAGTTGTAATTGTAATTCGATAACAGGTCAGGTAATTATGAGTCTAATTGTAATAGACATAAAGCAAACGTAATTACCCCTAACCAGCTTATATTACATAAGATATGCGACAGTAGTTACTTCATACGAAATGGATGAGCATAAAAATAATGGGAACAAAAATAAACATTTTTTTATGTATACATGGGAGAAAACTGATTAGAAATTCAGTGATTTTTCCACTGCACTTCGGCTTCTCTCGGGGCACCTGTGAATTGTTCAATCTTTAATAAATCGACTTTATCTTTCTCGGAATCTATTGGGTTCTGCACCCTTATTTGGCCAGTCAACCAATTCAAATCCTCTCGACCTTGAAACCATTCCTGGACTATTCTGGCCGTATGGCTGGGGCAGCCGTCATGAATGAAAAGACAGGACTAGGTGGAAAGGGATAATTCCACTGGTGAAGTGAAGGGAGGAAGAAAGCCTGAATAATTTTAACGTATTTTTCACTGGTGAAACCCTTCAGTCTTGGTGACATCACATATACCATGTAAGGAAATCCAGGCCCACACGTTTACGGTTACAAGCCACTCCTGGCCACTTCGTAAATGTTTCCTCGATAGTATCTGAAGGAAAACAATCTGAATTTTTTACAATTTACGCGATGCTTTTCGTAACAGGGAAAATAATGATATATCGTTTGGGGAAATGTAATGCTAAGTAACAACCCCTGCATTAAGATAATGTTTATTCATCTATGAGGATTAATACTTATTACAAGTTTGCCTCCTCCAACCTCTTATAAACTAAAGCAGCTCGAAAGCTGATTAGTGGAATTCACGTTAAGAGAGGAACAGCACCACCTTTAATAAACAGTGTTTCAAACAGACAATTAACAATTTATCATTATGAATACATATAGAATTTTAAAACTTTATCAATGACAGTAATGACCTGAGATGTTGCAATGCCAGTAACAGCCAATCAATCAATTAGTCCAAGTAATCCTGTGATTTAATATATCACTTTGTTCGGTGATAATGATATCACTGCTACAGCACCCCTATTACACGCTAACAAGTTTGTCACCCAATCATGGCTAGACTGAGGTTTGTATAAATTTTGATAGTTATCTGTCCTCTGCTAGTAGTATTCGTTATAGTCTCCAAATGAGCAGCAACATATGGCTCTCCGGGCACAGATCGTCGCTCTACGAAAAAGTGGGCTTCCAATACGTGCTGTTGCACAGCGTCTTGACGTCTCCCCTACAACAGTAAATAAATGGAAAAGGAGGCACGCTTAGACTGGGAAATTGACCGACTTTGGATAGCATTTATTTATTTCATTTATTTATTAATTTTTTAAACTATAAACCTTATAAACCCGTGAAATTATGAAACCTAAAGTACAGTTGCTTTGGTCCTGTTGAACTCTAATAGTGATTCTTTCTCTTTACTTCCCAGAATACCAAATAGCGTTCCCATAATAAATAAAAAAACAGGCTATAATTAATCTTGATTATCTAGGTATCTGCATGTTAATTACCTATTTCAGTTCGAAGACCTCCACCACGAATGACCACCCGTTAGGATAACGACGACATTCGACGAGCAGCATAAGAAGATCCTTTTACCAATACTTTTGCTATTTGTGAACGTCTGGTATGACGGTGCGAAGACGTCTGCATGAGGCAGGAATACCTCATAGAATTCATCCCAAGAAGGAATTTCTCGCCGAACGGCATCGTGCTGATAGGCTTTCCTTTGTTCAACAGTTTGTGGGGGAGGATATGGAATTTTGGTCTCGAGTCGAATGCAGTGACGAAAGGTCTTTTACTAGCAGAAGTCACGGCAGAATACATAACTGAAGACCGAGTAATATAAGGTGAGTTTCTATAATCATTAATAACAGACTATAATAGTTATAAACAAGGGTAATATTATAATCAAAAGATGATAATTTTGTCAATAACCATGTATTTTCCGCTAATTGAATTATATTACCACGAGAAGTGTGAAATTAAAAATTCCTCATTGAAAACCCCCCATTAGTTCTATTATGGCCAGCTTTCAGGCATTGAGCAAATGCATTATTAATGTTATGAATAATCACGTCGACAAACTTATAATATAGAGTACAGCCTGTTTACTGAATTAAAGAATATCATATCATAACGGACTGTTGCAGATCAAAGTTAATGCTATTATAAGTATTAATCCTTGCAGATGAATAAACATTAACTTAATGCAAGGGTTGTTGCTTACCATTTCATTTCCAAAAACGATATAACATTATTTTCCTTATTACGAAAAGCAAAGCGTAAATTGTTAAAAATTAGATTTTTTCCCTTCAGATACTACAGAAGAAACATTTACGAGGTGACCAGGAATGGGCATGTCACAGTAAACGTGTGGGCCTTGGATCTTCTTTACATTTATGGATATCACCAGGATTAAGTGGAGGTTCACTGGTGAAAAATGCATTGAAATTCTTCAGGATTTCTAACTTCTTTCACTTCAACAGCGGAATTATTCCTCCTCACCTGCTCCTGTCTTTTTCATTCACGACCGCTGCCCCATCCATACGGCCAGAATAGTCAGGAATGGTTTCAAGGTCGAGAGGATCTGCAGTTGCTTGGCTGGCCAAGTAAGGATACAGACATGAACCTCACTGAGAATATTTAGGCTAATTTGGTAAAATGTTGGGAGCCTGAGAGGGAGAGGAGACCAGATCAACTTATGGACCACTGGGAACACAATGGAAGCTCTTCCACAACCGACCACAGATCGTCAGAAACCATGAATCTTCTATGCCTAACAGATTGCAAGAGGTGATCTAGAAGGAAGGTGGCTGGACTTCTCACTAATATTAAAAATAAATGTAAAAATTGAGTGTGTATATTTGGATTACCTCATGGTCATGATTATTATAATTTATTTATTAGAAAGGTGAATTTGATATTCTAAAGGAGTTCAAAATCTAAAGGGAATTTCGCTATCCTGATTTTTTCTTTAAAAATTATGTAAAAATTATCTAAAAAGAGAACCCTAGGACAACATCATCAAACTACATTTCTCCACAATGGACAAGTAAATGACTGAAGGGGCTGTTTAACAATAGAGACGTCTGTCTCTTATCCTCACACGAATGATTAGAGCGAAAGGAATTTCTGTCCGTATGACATTAAAACATTTATCACAATTAATATATTAGAAAATATAAGCCAAGTAGATATGTTTATCCATATCATGTAATAATTATTGTAATGAAACGCGTGTAGGGAATAACCTCTACAGTATATTCAAGAGGGAATACAAACCCAACCATGAAGACATGAAACTTCTGAATATCAACAATTGTTTATCATTGGCAAACGAATTAAGTTTACCATATGGAAATGGTTAAAAGTTTGCACCAAGATCGGGAGTCCTTCTTCACTTTCCATTACACGTTTCATTTTGATTCTTCAGTAACGTCTAGTCTCTCTCTCTCTCTCTCTCTCTCTCTCTCTCTCTCTCTCTCTCTCTCCTTTTCATTCTATATGTATTTACAAGGGAGAGTGAGTTTAGCCCAATTCTTCTTCTTGTAAATGTTGTTGCATTCAGAAAATCTACAGTACTATAATAATATTGGGATAAATACTAAACACACGCAGTCATTAAAGATAAACAAGAAAATATTTCAAGTGGAGCTTTTCGTTAGCCATAGACTCTATCCACGAGCATATCTAGTACTTCGTCCACTCATCGGGGTCGCAACAGGCCCACCTTACCCCTAGTCCCCCACCCATTTCAGTTGTAGTAAAGCCAGAATGAGGACATCGGTACAGCAAAAGCAAGAAGCTCGTCAGTTTGAATTACATTTTAGAATTCCAAAACCTGTAAGACGACTTAACAACAAGAACTCAATCCCCGTCACCACTCCCCTCGCCCCCCGAAAAAATATATATGCATATATTAGTTTAGTCAAGATTGGAGGGTGTTAATGACATCAAAACTGCATACTTAGCGCAGTGGTATTTCTAGATGACATGTCACTTTAAATTAGCTAATATGAGAGAGAGAGAGAGAGAGAGAGAGAGAGAGAGAGAGAGAGAGAGAGCTAAGGTGTCGGACACTTTCAACACGTTCACTGATATTTTGGGTATGTTCAATGATGTGCTGCTGCACTTCTCTTTATAGCTTCATATTATATTATTGGTAGGAAACGCACTGCAACCGATACTATAAACTTCGCTTACGTGATAAGGTTAAAATATCTTGTTATGATGTTCGTGATTCTCTCCAATACCAACATAACTAAAATTTTTATCAAATTTAAGTATTGCATAATGAATATGACCGATATATAATAACAGACACGGTGGTAAGATAACGTCTTAGACGAAAGTTAAATGGAATCTTAATAAACAAACTTATATTAAAAGTGAGACAGTAATCTTAGTTACAGCGATATAACCTGCTCAGATTTCTTTTTTTTTTTTTTTCTTTTACTCCGTGTGTGTGTGTGTGTGTCTTTCTTCAACCATACCTAATGACTCCTCCCACTGAAAGAATTCCAGAGCTTATTGGTGGAACTCTTGCTAAGAGAGGAAGAGTCCTCCCCCCATCCCCCTCAGTAAACGCTGTTACCATATAATTTTTCGAAGTCCCTCAAGAAGGTGTACCAGGGAAACCTGTGTCCAACTGTACGTACATGAGCTAGTAAGACAAATGGAGTCAATTATGGGCTCATGTACGTACATGAGCTTACAATACAAATGGAGTCAATTTGGGGTCAGGGGTGGCCACGCCCCCCCAGAATGGTGGAGTCTATATGGGGTCAGGGGTGGCCACGCCCCCCAGAATAGTGGAGCCTATATGGGGTCAGGGGTGGCCCCCAGCAGGGGGTGGCCACGCCCCCCAGAATAGTGGAGTCTATACGGGGTCAGGGGTGGCCACGCCCCCCAGAATAGTGGAGTCTATACGGGGTCAGGGGTGGCCACGCCCCCCAGAATAGTGGAGTCTATATGGGGTCAGGGTGGCCACGCCCCCAGACTAGTGGAGTCTATATGGGGTCAGGGTGGCCACGCCCCTTTTGGTGGTTTGGGGGGTTGCCCCGCCCATTTTTAGGCCTCACGTACGTACATGAGCTTATCAGGAGGGGGGGAGGGGGGGGGTAGCCACGCCCCTTGGGGGGCGGGGCGGGGGGGGGCGGGGGCGGGGCTTAGTGGAGTCTTGATATGGGGGTCTTTTTTCCTCTACTTATATCTATATATACACGCATACACACACATCAGGTTCTTTAAATTCTAAAACCAAATCGGGACTTGAAAAAAAAAAACTGGTAGTGATTGAGACCAACAACGGAAGATGGAACTAAACAAACAAACAAAAAAAAGTACCTTACACTAATTTATTACAGTTACTTAGTATTTACAACTTTATACAAGTGACTTAGTACATCAGTCAATACCATTGAAGTCAGATAATCCAAAAGTGAATATATAAAATGACTTAGAAGCAGCATAAGTGTCCATAAATCCAATATTCAATTTTACCAAAATTAATATTAACTGTACCAAAACTAACATTAATACAAAGTTAACTAACAGAACATTTACATCTTTATATGCAAAGTTATTTAAATAAATAATCAGGCACAAAATTAAATACATTCAGAATGAACCAGCAGCATTTCTCCAAATTATTAAGATACCCAAAATTAGTCAGCATTAAAATAAAACAAGCATCAAAATTAAACTTCAATACAAAGTTAACCACCAGCACTTGAATCATTCTTCAAAATATGAAAATAATAATCATCACAAGTGAACAGTAAAACACGACATTACTTAAATACGTGACTCCTAAACAATTCTGAAAATTAGGCTAAACAAGGAATCCTTAGGTTAACCTACAAAGTTCACACTCCACCGAAGAGATTACAGCTTACGATACAGCAGCAACAGACCAAGGCCAATACAGTTGAGGTCAGACGGTGAAGAGATTATCGGTGACTCACCTTCCAGAGTGGGCCACAATTCACCCCACGCCGACACAACATTCCCACCTGACCGTTTTAAGTATACGTTCAGGGCAGTAGGGCAGTGATGGGAAAGTGCTTTATTAACAATGCCAAATTCATGTTCTGTGTATGGTTGCTCAAATAGCAAGAGGAAGACAAAAGGAAATGGAATCAGAAATTTTCGTTTTCCAAATGAGAAAATTTATTGTGATGAGTGGG
>NC_087207.1:98283489-98295989 GCF_015104395.2 Macrobrachium nipponense | reverse complement strand
CACAGAACACACACACACACACACACACACACACACGCACAAAAACAATGAATCCGTACGAAGGCATTATTTATTGTCTTACTGCTATCCATTCATAACAGATGATGAAGACTTATGGGCAAATGGAACTATTTCTAGAAGGAGAATCCCATTTTCGAAATGACGACCAATATTTGAAAAAAACATTGAAAAGGACATAACCAACTCAAATTCTATTGGTTATTAAACGATCTCTGATGGAAGTAATCACGAATAATAATGTGCCAATCTCCAGACAACTTTGAAAAATAAGTTGCAATGACTTTCTCGTATCCCTTTTTCAGAATCTCAGGCTCCTTTGATCTTTAGAAGATTGTCCCCCTTATTTTCTTTCTTTCTTTCTCGGCCAAACTGGGTTCCAGTTTCTCGTAAGAAAATCATAGGTAGCCTTCATGCCGGAGTGTATTCATGAAAGCTTCATTAAAAAGGGATATAAAAGTTCACCAAATGGACACAGCTCTCGCGAGAGGAGAGAAACGCAGATGGAGCCAAGTCAAGACACGTGGAGAGGGGGTGACAAGTATTCATATACACTATAAAAACAAACAACTTTATTACCATTCTTCAGCGATTATAACACATAGAAAACAAAATACATAAGCATCTAACAATAGAAAAAAGGTTGAGGATAATAAGTTTTTTTCAAAATAAAAATAAACGATTATATGCACCTATCTAAACATGCATTCTCTAGTTTTATACCTAGCAGTAATAAAATGTAAGGTTTCCTAAGTTTTACTACATAGAAGGTACTTTCTGAGATTATTCTTGAAATGGGTAGTCTACCCATTTCGTTTAAATCACTCGGCAACCGATCCCAAAAATACAATCACGTGGTTAGCATTTAGGGAGAACTACTCAGTTGCTCGAAAAGGGTATTCATTGCCAACAGCTTTGCTCCGAAGCCAAGCTGGGTATTTGAAAACAGATCATTTTCAAGATAACACAACTGATTAGCTACTATTCATTAAGTGTTTTTCATAAAATTGCTGCCTTGCAGGTGGACTTTTTAGTCAAAGGCGAGGCCCACCGCCAATAACTATGGTTGACGACAGCAAGGGCATGTGGTCGTAAAAACCCCTTTGCCAAATAATTAACCATGCCTGATGTTGTAAGGAAAGGGGCACAGGCAACCGACCCCTTAGGCCCCTTTCACACTAAGCGATTTTTTTTTTCCGCACTAGAGGCGGTCTCCGTGTCGCAGGTACTGCGGAAGACACCGCTCATTTGCGGGGTCTCCGTCTACAGAGATTAATTTCTTTAAATCTTGATGTCTTTTATTCAAATTTTTTTATTTATTTTTTTGTGATTTCATCCAAGCATCCCTTACATTTTCAATTTAAAACACGGCATGCTTCTCTCCAAGCAAATGTAATTAAGTTACGACTTTTATACTCCTTACTTTTATCCCATAAAACCGGTTTCGTTTTAACTAAAGATATGAGAAGCTCTATATCAATATTTTCATCCATATCCATATAACTGATATATTTTCATGATGAAAAGCAGTGACCTACTATTACTCACCGCTTATAAAGGCGGAAAAAACCCGCCTGGTGTCAAGACGCGCATTGACCATGATGGCCAACTACAACCGTCATGCAAAGCGGCACCGCGACGGCAAAAAAACCGCGCCGCTATGGTGTGAAAGGCTCCATTAGGTTTATCAGTCGACTTGTAAGCGCGGTGCCGCTCCGCTGGCGGAGACGGTTTTAAATCGCATAGTGTGAAAGGTCCCTTAGTGTAAGGATAACGGTGGGAAAGAAGAAGAAGAAAGAGGTGGGTTTGTAACTGGTAACATTATCTTTATCACCACTTGCATAAGCTGGTAGAGCATGAGGGATTTTCCATGTATTAAAAAATATGTGACAAAAGAGCTGTTTACTATTATGAGAAAATAAAACAATTACAATAGTAGATTCACATCAACCGTGCATTAGACGTCTAGGCCAGTCCCTTACGACGTTCCTGATTTGCTGTTGGTAAGCCAATCGCAGGGCTGGAAACTCTCAGTCTCTCAAGCGAGTTCACATGGGCAAGATGTATGGTCCACCTCTCCTGAGGGCTACGTCTTTTAGGAGAGGTGGAACATACATCCTGCCCATGTGAACTCTCGAGAGAGACAGAGATTCCAGCCCTGCGATTGGCTTATCAACAGCCAATCAGAAGTGTCGTAAGGGACTGCCCTAGACGTCTAATGCACAGTTGATGTGAATCTACTACAGTAATGCGTCTAAGTATAGTGAATCTTGATTGAATTCTGACCAGTTCTATTTGTTAGGCTAAAAACTTTAATAGTCAGACTGCTGGTGTTTATCTCTTCAAATCTTAAAGTCAAACTAATGATTCCATCATTGTTGATTCCAAGTTATAGTTACAGTTTTGATGAACTGTAACAATTCCTTGATATTTTCCAACGCTATTCTACCTAAGTTTGCAAAGGTCGCATTAAATTTCACTGCTTTTTTCTGATTTTCAAATACTTGATAATTTAATGTTGCCTGAGTCATACTTTTCAGAACATTTCATTTTTTGCTGCATCTTTTCCGAAGTTATTAAGAGTTTGAATTCTGGTCCTGATCAGGAATCACAAATGTTAAACATATAAGAAATCTACCGTATTAAATAAAGATTTAAATTGTAAGTGAAAACCCATAATTTTTTTGCATCGTTCTTCTGCAATTAATCACGAGATATCATCTCATTAGAGATTAGATATGAACTGCATTGCAAACACTAGACGAGTCAGGGTAATTACAATATAGAGATACATTTATCATATTTGCCACAAATGTATCTAGAAAAATATCCAAGATAAAATGATCCCACGAGAGCCACTAATGGATTGCGCTGATGTTATTTGCAATGGTTTTTGTGACTGGCCATATTTCATTCTTTTTACTGCGGACAAGTATCATGAAGGCATTACGATATATATATATATATATATATATATATATATATATATATATATATATATATATATATATATTTTTATATATATATATATATATATATATATATATATTATATATATATATATATATATCTGTGTGTATATACATCGAGCTACAAATGTCCTTTAATATCTAATTCGCTCTACCTGTTTAGTCGTGCGTCCTGGATTTGTTGGTATCGATGGTTCGCGATCGTGAGCCGACAAATCTCTTATCGACTAAAAAATTCCCCTTTGGTTAAACATATATGAAAATATATTAATTCCGAGGTAGAGCGAATTAGATATTAAAGGACATTTGTAGCTCGATGTATGTATATGAATCACGGTAATGTGATACATACACGTCATATAGTATATTACGTGTTTATACAAGGGTGACAAATTTGTATATGTATCCAGTATGTATGCACACACAAACTTCAGGTTCTTTAAACTCTAAAACAAATCGGGACTGGAAAAACTGGATGGAACTAAACAAACAAACAAAAAAAGTAACTTAAACTAATTTATATTCTTTTCTTCGTCTTTTCATTAATTTTTTGGGGAACATTTTTGTAAGGTTCATGATAATACTTTGTATATGCCTCCTTGTTTTTCCAAAATGTATTGTTTTCTGGATGAACCATCTGTTGACCACGTGTGTATCCTCCAAGGTGTGGCAGCCTAAAAATTCGCATATCCTGCCCTCAGGCGTTTCCTCGTTTCTGTAGAGTGAAATCGACCTTATTGCTAATCTTGTAATGTCAGTTTGACTTTGTTTTTTTTCTCTGTACCATCAGTTGTCCTGAGTAAAGGGTCGTACTAGACGGAAAGCGCTTGGCTATCTCGCTTTTCATTTTTTTTCCTTTGTGGCAAAATCCTTTATATATATATATATATATATATATATATATATATATATATATATATATATATATATATATATATATATATATATATATATATATACAAATACATACATACATACATACACACACACACACACACACACATATATATATATATATATATATATATATATATATATATATATATATATATATATATATATATATATATATATATATATATATATATATATATATATATATATATAATATAATATATATATATATATATATATATATATATATATATATATATATATATACACGATATATGATTTTGCTATTTACATAGGCATTACATCAGTTTCATTATCACAAACTAAGCAGACGAGGAACAGGAACCGAACTAAAAGGGAAAAATCACAAGAAATTGAAAAATGCAAAACGAACAGATGTTGACATAAACTCTGATCAAGCGGTCAACAAATATGGATTTTTCAAATTAGGAAATATTCGCAAATTCCTGTGAATTAAAAAGGTTTAGAAACTATTTACAAAGTTTACATCAACCAATGACCTCAACCTACACTTGGAGAAAGTCCAATTTTCCGTGACAATTTCCTATGACATTTTCCATTCCCCAACGAAGACACAGAAGCAGCGACTTTCACCCCGGAGACACATCAGGGCTAAAATGCCATCAGCTGAGGGATGAAAAGACGAAGACGAACCTGCAAATGCATCCATTTGCATTCAGGTTTCAATGGAATCCACCAACGAGTCCTCAGGTTTCAGCTTAAATGCCCGTGAAGATTGATTTCAGATGGTGTCAGTGTTCGTTACGGAGATCAGGGCAGAAGGGCGTTTATGAATTTGCAAATGGTTCGGACATCTGATGTGAATGAAGAATTGATATCCGTTTTAAATGATGAGTAAAAAATGCGCCGAAGTTTCTTCGGCTCAGTCTAGTTTTCTGTACAGCGTATAATCAAGGCCACCGAAAATAGGTCAGATCTATCTTTCGGTGGTCTCGTTATAATGGTGTATGAGCCGCGGCCCATGAAACTCTCAGCATGACTAACTTTATCCTTAAAGAAAAAAAACTACAAGGCTTCAATTTAGTATATTTGATGATTGTGGGGTGTATTATCAACATACCAATTTGCAGCTCTCTAGCCTCAGTAGTTATTAAGATCTGAGGACGGACAGAAGAAGTGCGGACAGAAAGAGTTTGGAGAGAAAAAGTGAGGACTGAAGTACAAAAAAAAAAAAAAAAATAGATAAATAAATAGTGTTATTTTACAAAACCTAAAAAGTAAACAACCTTCAGGTGGCCAGCGTAAAGAAAATCTTTTGGTGTGTCCTTTGGGATATTGGTGGAAGAGATTCTCAATTAGCGATGTTTTCAATCCACAATATCTATTTTTCAAAGCAATTCTGCGGAGAATTCCAGTGACGTCTGCCGAGTCCCCACGGCTGATTTCCTGTCACGTTGTTTGCCATGAAAGCAAAACTATACTTTCTGATATAAACTTTGACTGTTTACATTGTCAATTACCCAGCATTGCCTTTTGAAAAGTTTACATTCCACACATTCACATGTTTTGAACCTTAAGGTATTGAAATGATTCAGCTTGGGTACAGCAACATTAATTTCGCTAGCCGTTTAGGAAGTGAATCTCCGAACTGAGAATCGATACATCCACGACACTAAAGCCTGATATATCAAATTCCGCAGTAATGATGGATATCATAACGTATGTGTCATGAATGCAAGGTTTATTTAACCCTTAAACACCGAAGCGGTAAAAATCAAAAACTCCCCCGAATGCCGGAGCCGGTTTTGAGTGAGAGCGGAAGCGGAAAAAATAAATTTTTCAAAAATCACAGCGTGCTTAGTTTAAAGATTAAGAGTTCATTTGTGGCTACTTTTTTTATCATTGCCTGAAGTTTAGTATGCAATCATCAGAAATGAAAAATAATATCATTATCATATGTAAATAATGCGATATATGGTAGCGAAAAAAAAATTCATACATAATTGTATTAAAATCCCGCTGTGCAAAAAACGGTGAAAGCTAACGAGTTTATTTTTTTTTTCGTTGTATTGTACACTACATTGCAATCATTTTGATATATAATACATTGTAAAACAATAAAAGCAACACCGGAAAAATATTATCACAAAATGATGAACGAATTCGTAACGCGCGGACGTAAAAAAATATTTTTTTCAAAAATTCACCGTAAATTTAAATATTGTTCTAGAGACTTCCAATTCTTTCAAAATGAATAAAAATGCTTGAATATTACGATACTGTAAGAGTTTTAGATTATAATTGCAAATTTTGACCATTTCGGACGAGTTAAAGTTGACCGAATGTCGAAATTTTTATATATATATTTTTTTATATGCACATATTTTAGAGATGAGAAAAGCTACAACATTCAATTATTTTTTATTGTATTCTTCATAAATTTGCGCACATTTTGATATATAAAACGTTATAAAACGGCTAATATGGAAAGGAGCAAATATTAGGATAACGCGATGTACACATTTCTGAGTTTTTCGGCCGCGAAGCGGCGAGCGGAGGGAAGAAAAATATTTTTTTCAAATATTCACCATAAATCACAATATTATTCTAGAGACTTCAAATTTGTTTCAAAATGAAGATAAATGACTGGATATTACGAGGTCGTAAGAGTTTTAGCTTACAATTACGTTTTTTGACCATTTCGGTTGCGTCAAAGTTGACCGTACGTAGTTTTTTCCCAATCATCGTGATTTATATGCCCATATTTCCGAAATGAGAAAAGCTACAACATTCAATTAATTTTTATTGTATTTTTCATGAATTTGCGCACATTTTGATATATGAAACTCTATAAAACGGCTAATATGGAAAGGAGCAAATATTAGGATAACGCGATGTACACATTTCGGAGATTTTCGGCCGCGAAGCGGCGCGCGGAGGGAAGAAAATATATTTTTTTTAAATTCACCATAAATCACAATATTATTCTAGAGACTTCGAATTTGTTTCAAAATGAAGATAAATGACTGGATATTACGAGGTCGTAAGAGTTTTAGCTTACAATTACGTTTTTCGATCATTTCGGTTGCGTCAAAGTTGACCGTACGTAGTTTTTTTCCAATCATCGTTATTTATATGCCCATATTTCAAAAATGAGAAAAGCTACAACATTCAATTATTTTTTATTGTATTCTTCATGAAACTGCACATATTTTGATATATCTAACTCTATAAAACGGCCAATATGGAAAGGAGCAAATATTAGGATAACGCGATGTACACATTTCAGAGTTTTTCGGCCGCGAAGCGGCGCGCGGAGGGAAGAAAAATATTTTTTTCAATAATTCACCATAAATCACAATATTGTTCTAGAGACTTCAAATTTGTTTCAAAATTAAGATAAATGAATGAAGATTACTAGGCCGTAAGAGTTTTAGCTTACAATTACGTTTTTTGACCATTTCGGTTGCGTCAAAGTTGACCGTATGTAGTTTTTTTCCCAATCATCGTGATTTATATGCCCATATTTCCGAAATGAGAAAAAGCTACAACATCAATTATTTTTTATTGTATTCTGCATATATTTGCGCACATTTTGATATATCTAACTCTATAAAACGGCTAATATGGAAAGGAGCAAAATATTAGGATAACGCGATTTACACATATCGGAGATTTTTGGCCGCGAAGCGGCGCGCGGAGGGAAGAAAAATATTTTTTTTAAAAATTCACCATAAATCACAATACTATTCTAGAGACTTCAAATTTATTTCAAAATGAAGATAATTACAATTACGTTTTTTTACCATTTCGGTTGCGTCAAGTTGACCGTATGTAGTTTTTTTCCCAATCATCGTGATTTATATGCCCATATTTCCGAAATGAGAAAAGCTACAACATTCAATTAATTTTTATTGTATTTTTCATGAAATTGCGCACATTTTGATATATGAAACTCTATAAAACGGCTAATATGGAAAGGAGCAAATATTAGGATAACGCGATGTACACATTTCGGAGATTTTCGGCCGCGAAGCGGCGCGTGGAGGGAAGAAAAATATTTTTTTCAAAAATTCACCATAAATCACTATATTGTTCTATAGACTTCAAATTTGTTCAAAATGAAGATAAATGACTGAAAATTACTAGGCAGTAAGAGTTTTAGCTTACAATTACGTTTTTTGACCATTTCGGTTGCGTCAAATTGACCGTCCGTAGTTTTTTCCCAATTATCGTGATTTATATGCCCATATTTCAGAAATGAGAAAAGCTACAACATTCAATTATTTTTTATTATATTTTTCATGAATTTGCGCACATTTTGATATATAAAACTCTATAAAACGGCTAATATGGAAAGGAGCAAATATTAGGATAACGCGATGTACACATTTCGGAGATTTTCGGCCGCGAAGCGGCGCGCGGAGGGAAGAAAAATATTTTTTTCAAAAATTCACCATAAATCCCAATATTGTTCTAGAGCCTTCGGATTTGTTTCAAAATGAGATAAATGACTGAAGATTACTAGAATGTTATGTATTTTGCTTACCCAAAAATACCAACATAAAAAATAATAAAGAATATATATATATATATATATATATATATATATATATATATATATAGTATATATATATATATATATATATATATATATATATATATATATATATATATAATATATTATATATATATATATATATATATATATATATATATATATATATATATATATAGTATATATATATATATATATATATATATATATCTATATAGATATATATATATATATTATATATTTATATGATATTATATATATATGATATATATATATATTATATATAGATATATATATATTATATATATAATATATATATCTATAATCGTATATTACTAGATCGTATATAATATATATATATAGATATAATTATATAATAATATATAATCTATACATATATATAATATATATAGTATTATATTTATAGATATAATATAATCTATATCTTATATCATTCTCTTCTAATCTCTATATCTATCTATTATCTGCTATATATATAGATATATATGAGTCTATATATATTTATAGATATATCTATATCTATTTACTTATATATCTATCTCTATAATATATATATATATATAATATAGAATATTCATATCATCTATCACATATCCTATCTCACTACTATATATATCTATAGATATAATATATATATATATATTGATATATATCTATATCTATATAGATCTATATCTATATTATATTATATTATATATATATATATAGATATATATATTTATATATATATATATCTATATATATATATATATATATATAGATATATATATATAGAATATACTATTATATATATCTATATCTATATATATACTATATATATATATATATATAATGTATATAGAATATATATATATATATATATATATATATGTGCGTGTCGTTTATTTATTACATTTTTCCGCATTCTGGTACGAATACATAAATAAAAGGAATGCAGGTGACACTTTTCTTTTTGCATACAATGAAATATCGTATTCATGCATAGATATGGAGATATAACACTTGCTATAAATGAAAAAATAAATATAAACAAATGCAGAATACTCACTCCTAATCCTGACTCTTCGTTCTATTCTTGTTTTCTCCCTCCTCCATTGAAGAGTCTTGCATTTTTTTCCTCTCTACATGACGAGGTACAGGTGGAGGGAGACGCGCGGCCCTTACGGCTGCTGGGATAGGGCGCGATCCCGTGAGCCCTCCCCTGACTGCCGCTGAGTCGCACTCCAATAGAAGACCGCACTGTGGTATTTGCGGTCACACTCCCCGAACCTGCATAGAGCTATCTTGCAGGTGCGACAGAAGAACCGGGTGCTCTCCTTCTGCCATTCATATGGCACCACCGGCACCGTTTCTGCCTGCGCCCTTCAAGGAGATCCCAGTGTGATCCCCTGGCATCAGCCGACACGGAGGGTCCACTACCCGACGAGAAGGGGTGGTGCGGGCGGGGGCGGCAGCAGGGGCGGCGGCAGCAGGGGCGTCAGCAGCAGGGGCGTCGGCAGCAGGGGCGTCGGCAGCAGGGGCGTCGGCAGCAGGGGCGTCGGCAGCAGGGGCGTCGGCAGCAGGGGCGTTGGCACCTCTATGACCGAAGTAGGCACCCCTTAGGTCTGCCCTTTCCTGTACGGGGAGATCTACAGCTCGGGGCAGGGGGGCAGTGATGGAAGGCCACTCCTCGGGATTAAAGTTGATGAGGGCATTCCCGGCTACCTCTAGGAACTGTATGTGGGACAACCTCGGAAGATTGTTACCGCGGTACCCACAGTACAGTATGTAGGCATTTTGGAGGGCCAACTGAAGGATGTATTTGAGGAGCTTTTGTGTCCACCTCCTGGTTCTCCTGGCGAAGGGATAATATTGGATGAGCTGATCAAAGAGATCAACTCCTCCCATGTGCCTGTTGTAGTGCCCAATGACGGTAGGGCGGTCTAAACGAAACTCCTCATACACAACTCGGCCCTGTCGACGTGTCTTCTTCCGCTGCACGATCTCCTCTTGGACAGGTTCATGGCTCGTCGAAATCATGGGGACGAGTCGGACACCCTTCCAACAGATGACAAAGACAGCTCCCTTCCGCCGCCACTGTGTCTCCTCTTGCCAGATGTTGCGGATGGCTAGCGAACCGCTTGAGGGAATTCGGGGCCCCACGCACCAACCGAAGGGTACCACTGACGTGAATACCTGCTTCATACAGTTCCTGGGCCATGGGATAACCGAGTTATGATAATTATCCATAAACAGGTGGTATCCCTGGTTACGGAAACGATCCACAAGCCCAAAAACCGTGTCACGCAACGTGGAGAAGACCCCGGAATACACCGAAAAGTCCATGACGTAGCCAGTGTTGGCCTCGGTAATAAAAAAAATTCACGCCATACTTCTTCGGCTTCTTGGGGTTATACACTTGATGCTTAGACGTCCTTTGTAAGGCATCATCCCCTCATCCAATGAAAGGTTCTTTCCAGGAATCACGAGAGTTACACAGCGTTCACGGATATAATCCAACACTGGGCGCACTAAAATGAGGCGATCAGAGTTATTCCGGGGTATGGCCCTTCGGTTGAAGGCGTTGAAATATCTGTCCAATGCCAGGAAAGTATCACGGGGCATAACGCCGGGCACATTGGGTGTACCCAAGAAAAAATTACGCCTTCAATATATCCTGACGTCGGAAGCAGGCAACAATCCAAAAAAAACGTGGAGCCCCAAAAAATGCGCCATGTCAGGGAGGTTGCCAACCCCGCAATAATACGACATGTCGTGCGCAATTTCATCACGGCAGTACCTGGCGTAGTCCGCCGTCTCTGCTACCAGGTACTCCAGCAATTCCCGCGTAAGGAAAAGCTGAATGAAACCCGAAGGAGTCAGGGGAGCACGTAAGGTGAGGCCAGGATTTGCCGCGAATGGATGCATGGTAGGTGGTGTGGGGTCCTCTGTCCACCCATCCTCGCTTTCGGACGACCAAGATTCACCTTGGCTGCTCGCTCGACTATCCGACCTTCTGCGTGCCCATGCGCGCGCACGCACACGAGCGTGGGTACGACTACGAACACGAGACCCCCTCACTGGCCCATCTCCCTCACTCAAGCCTTCGCTTTCTGTATCATCCTCATCGGCGCGAAAACTTGAACTAAACTCTTCATCATCCCCCTCCTCAGATTCCCCCTCATACGCACTGAAACTACTGAACTCTAATTCACTTTCGGGATGTGACCCTCGAACGGACATTGGGGGCAAATATTCGTCGTCATCACTTTCATTGAGAGTTATGTCCTCATCACTTGACGACCATCCGCCATCAAAATGAGGACTTGCCACATACTCTCGATCGAGCTCTGATAAATATTCATCAATGTCCCTTTGTTGGAGCCCTCCCAAATTCCTACGAATGCCCTTAAGGACGGCCCGATGCTTCCTTGGGGTTACTAACGGCAAATGAGACACTTGAGAAGCACTTTCATCGACACGTGGTCGCACAGAACGGCGTTGAGGAGCAAGGTCAGGTTGGGTGCTTGTTCCTTCCCCAGCATCCAGGTCCAAAACTCTCCTAACACGTTCCCTTCCGACGGGTAAAACGTGCCTTTCGCGTTTCGTACGACGTCCAGACATCTCTATGAACGTCCTGTATCAACACAAATGTTCAAAGTCTAGCACAAGCTCAGAAAAACGCGGTTCCGATAAAAGATCGCTCTCGAACGGTGCATCGCTGATGCTGGCTGGGGCGAGAAGAAGGCATTTCGCGCCTGCGCACTTGGGTCACGCATCAAAACAAAACAAGGCCTTGATCCGTGAACTCCCAGCATCCCCCAAGGCGCGTGATTCAAAAGTTTTCGGCTGGTAGGCCTATAAGTATTTTTCCGCGAATTTAAAAAAAAACTTTTTTGAGACGACGTATGGTACGTCCATTCGGCAATCGGGGGAGATTTTGACTCGACGTTTAATACGTCCATTCGGCGTTAAATGGTTAATATTGTAGTATCTTCACGAAATTGGTTAAGAACCCAATTGATGAAGTTATTAAAGACAAAAAATGCTTCTCTTATTGTGTGTCATCAATTTCTGAA
>NC_087207.1:98268489-98278489 GCF_015104395.2 Macrobrachium nipponense | reverse complement strand
ACAGACAATTCGATTTCGCCGAAAAAACCGGATCATTTTTTACTTTATATATATATATATATATATATATATATATATATATATATATATATATATATATATATATATATATATATATATATATATATATATATATATATATATATATGTGTGTGTGTGTGTGTGTGTGTGTGTGTGTGTGTGTGTGTGTGTGTGTGTGTGTGTGTGTGTGTGTAAACTCATGGAATATAAAAGAATTATCTTACTCGCCCATTATTTTTTTTTTGTGTGAAATACCTTTAGTCTTAACCAAATCGCTGTCGCCAGTTTAGGTGAAGCATCTATCTTATCTTTGTAATTAACAATTCCACTCCAGTGCTTTAAATGTTCTAGTACAATATCAGACTAAAGGGAACCAGGAACTGGAATATTTACGATTCCATAATTCCGGAATGTACCGCAGCAGCGGTAGTGGGAGACCACTTTCTAATTTCACCGGAGATTTAATAGTAATTTTGGGATGACACCCACATTAGCGTGCTTGCAATAACTACAAGGAATAGCACACTTTGCTGTTCTAAATATTCATAATAAAATTCCCACGTCTGGTTGAAGATAGAGCTATGGAGACGTACTACGGTTAACAAGAGTGAAGGTGGGACCTTTTTGTCACATAAATAGGACAAATTTGTGGCTGTTTCTTCCTCCTGTCTAACTGACCGTAAGACTTAACATGCTTCATTTCGTCAAAAAATATATTTATTATTTCACCGTAATCTTTGATATTCACTTCCTTTGTCACTTTATTCTAAATAATAATAATAATAATAATAATAATAATAATAATAATAATAATAATAATAATAATAATAATAATAATAATTAATAATAAATACAATGGCTTTCTGCAACCATCTTATGATCTCATGTTGAATCGGGGAATAGAGAAAAATCACATGCACGCACATATATGTTTATATAGGTTAGGGAAGTGTGCGCTGGAACTTGTGTGTCTTCGTGTATTTGTGTGTGAGCGAGTACTTTGACCCAACCACACCTATGCAAATTTCCAACAGCATATGTTAGCCATCTCAAAGATGTCTCAGAAAACAAAGAAAGAAAACGGTCATTATTTATTCCCAGTGTTTCATTTTTCTATGCATTTCTAACTTTGTTGACGACAGATCACAAGACTGAATGCTGATACTCGCCTCCTCGCCCAGTGATGAGATGCTTGCATCTGAGAGGAGACCTTCAAGGAAAGTGATGCTGCTGCCGTTGTTTCTTTATGGATTTTCGATAGGCGGCAGCCATCCGAAGATGGAAGGGACATACTTTTGCGGCGGATGCGAGGGCCGGTATATTCAGATCTAAAAGCCCCCCCAGGGGGACCAGCATAAATCTAAAAGCGCCCGAGGGGACTGAGAAACCTTCCTAAAATGTCAGTGGGTGGCCCCTGACCGCCTGCGGTCGTATTTCCCCTTAACATTTGAGAGGGGTAAACTTTGCAATATGCCGTTTGGAGAGGCGGATTTTCTTTCCCAGGTTCCACGCGACATTTACCGTCTTACGCTTATAGTGAGTCTTAGGTGTTTCGTTTCGATGTAGCCCCCATTCACGAACTGAAAATATGATGTTCCTAATGCATAAAAATAAAGTAAATTTTACTACTAAACGAGCATCATTGTTTATCTTTAATCCGTTGTGGGTGCAATTTTGAATTTACCTTTTATGATATGATCCTTTCACCTCCCTCAGAGTTTTCTTCTTTTGCCAGTCATGTCACCGCATAGTTCACATACTTTATCCACCATCAAAAACTCTCAACAAACGACACAGTATGCATATATATATAATATTAATATATATATATATAAGCAACTACCACAAGAAATTGACAGTACCAAACGGTTGTCACCTGTTTATTCAGGATGATTCCTGAATAAACAGAAGAAAGTGCTTGGTACTGACCTTCCCCAAGTCATCTTCCTGTGGTATTTGGTTGCATAATAAAGTCACGTGCATCTCCTGTGATTTATAAGCTATATATATATATATATATATATATATATATATATATATATATATATATATATATATAGGGATGTATGTATATATATATTGTGACGTTTATATGATCGTTTCGTCTACCCAGAAATTAATTATTAGTTTGATTTGGAAAACGGCAGCCATTCCCTCCAAATATCAGCCGATTTTTAGTAAAGCGCGGGAAACCAAAACCCGCCAGCCAGAGGTAGGGAGTTCCTAAGTTTGTGGGAATATAGTCTTTTGTCCAGCTTTAGGGACGTATCTCGAAGGGAAGGATGTAGGCAGATTGGTACTTCTTAGACCTATATCTGTGAACCCTCTGCTGGCTGTATGTTCTGTTTCCAGATTTGCCCCTGCTCGTGGGGGGGTTAAGCTGACTCCCAACACCCATGGAAAAACACCTGGATTCAGCCCAGTCGTCTCGAGACGTGATCTTCGGACGGATGTCCGACCACCTGCCTCCCATTTAGGCCTATCCATGGGGTTAGTGGCGCGCCAAGCGACCCAGGCCTAAGACAAAGCCAGGCCACATTTTTCTACAAAGATCCACTGAACACGACATCCAGGTACGTCTTGTGAAACAGCATATTGCCAGTCCCTTACATCCTATTATCTATTGATCCTCATTTTTCCCAATTCAATTTCAAAACCAAAAAGAACTCATCCTTTTGTTCCCTCTCACTGCCTCATGGCCGCACGCTTCCCCTTGTGTGATCGTCCCAGACAAATGAAGTCATTGCCATACCTCAGTGAAACATTAAAAGTTCCTTTTCCCCAGTGTTAGAGAACGAAATACTAATAGTAACTGATAAAAAGAAATCCTTTTTCTTTTATCTTGTCTAATCTGGGATTCTTTTCACCAGATTCCCTGAGTCACGTGCCAAGTCTATCTGTCCACAAGTGTTTGCATTACCACAAAATTATGAAAACCAGCTTTTATCAAATCATTTTAGCCAGCCCTATCCATTTGTGAGAGATATATGGGTCCCAACATGGGACACGCTGCATTTATTTTTCTCCAGGCCAGTACGAGCCTTTTGTAAATAAATAGCTGTAAAGTATTTAGCTGAGTTTCTGGCGACCTGTTTCCTCTAAAGTAATTATCTCTATCAATACGTTTTACGGTAAGTTCAATTAATTTCATCTTGTCCTCCCTCAATTATTTCTGTTTACGTATCGAGCCTCTCTCAAGCCGGGCTCATCGTAAAATTGGCGACCTTGCCAGGATTTGAACCTAGCTTGCTTAAAAAAAGCTTGTAAATCGCATTATCCTTGTAAAACGAATGTAAATGGTTTTACATAGCGCACATTAAAGCACACTTGCAGGGGAAGAAGACACACTGGCTCACGTAAGGTATACCATTCATTAATATGATTATTTTATAACAAATGTTAGCTTAAGGTACGTTTAAGTATTTTTATTTTGGAAGTGTTTAAAAGAAGTGTAGTTAGAAATATTATATTGTAACGGCCAGAGCGCCGAGGGAATTCTATTTGTAAATCGCATTGTTCTCGTCTGTAGACACTAACACGTGTGCAGAATAGATGCCAGAAAGGACCAGATCAAACTAGGAAGTGCTTTGCCAGGGTTTATTGCTGTATTAGAAAGCCTAGCTAGTTAGGAGTGTTTTACTAATAGTTACGGCAAAAGAAGTGTACAATTCTTTTGTCTGTGTGATGTTAGGGAATTCATTTTAACTTAGTTTTCATTCCAAGTTGGTAACCGCTCAAGCTGGCCAGCTTTTCAGCTTCGCGCACGCACACTCTCATGCCTGCCAGCCAACCTTCGGTTTTCACTCAGCGGCAGCCATGTTGGTTATCCCTTTAAGAATTATCTCAACGATTTAAGCAAAGTAACGTAAGTCTTAAAGTTTTAACGTAAATAAATATTAATCTCGGTACTAGTATCTATCGTTCTGCCAGAGAAATTAACGTAATTCGCCTTGAATAAGAACTAGAATTCGTGTTGTAAATCGCCTCGCGTTTACAGAGAATCAGCTGTTTGACGACACGATGTCCAACCTGCCCAGTTCGCTCACCGCGTTTCACGTCGCATCGCTCACTCGCTTCCGCTGAGTGAAAGTTTCATTTCACTTCGGACTTAACGTAACCTTTTCCATTTACAAATGTTTGCTAACATTTCATCTTAAAATCCTTACCGTCATTTTCGCTTGTCACAGGGACCTAGTATACTTACGTGAAGTTAACGTAAATCTTCAAGGAGTAAATCACAAGAATTGTTAACGTAAAACGCGTCTTTGTAAAATTCATATGTAAACGCAAATCATTTCATAAGCGCAAGCCGCTACCATTAACGTAAAAATCGTTCACTGCGAGTGCGTTATCATTTTCATAAAACGTTATCCAAAGCCATTCTTTCATTACACGTTTAACGTAATTAAATCATTTAACGCAAGTTGTGTCATATTAAACTAACATTAGTTCAATTAAATACAAGGGAGTTTATTCATATATCATTTTCACTCTCTCCGAGAGAGAGAGAGAGAGGAGAGAGAGAGCGTACCAGAACCCATTATTCACGAAGCCAAGAGTACTAACGTTCATTACTTACAGCATGCAGAATTAACATTATTTTAGACTCTTGTGTCTTTCATTTACACTGAGCGTGATACGTACGCGCCTGTGTCCATTGCAGTTTGCAAGCATTTATTTATTTCATTTATCGAGTACTTCAGCGAGGGACTGAGCATTTCTAAAATTACCATTACCTGTCGTTGCCTGAGTGGTCTTTTCATTTTCTTTATCACAAAGACTTGCGTATACCGCAAGCACAACCCGCACAGTGTGCCACGCAAATTCATTACTTCCAGACAGGGAAGTCGTTACCAGTTTAGGACTGGCCACCACCAGTGCACGTCAGGTCTTACCATTTTACAGTGCCACTAATTCTTGACACTGTCCATCGACTGGCTGCTGAAGTACTCCCACCTTTACTTTCTCTCCTCCACTTTTACCTTCTGCCACGAACAGAGTACCATTTCACTTCAGTATATTTAAGTATACTGCATGTAGTGTCTGGGACACACCAGCACGCTACCAGTGCCCAAAAGGCAACGCCTCCTCATAAGTGCCATTGCACCTGTACAAGCCGTACAGGTAGCCATTAAACCTGCGTGTCCGTCCCCTTACGGAGCGCCCAAGTAACTAGTGTGTCCAGCGGTACAAGGGTCAGTGATCCTTCGAAACACTCAACAAAGGGAACGCCTCCCGAAGTGCGCAATACCAGCCCTAAGTGCTGACAAACCTGCGTGTCTGTCCTTACGGAACGCCCAATCCATTAGTGAATCCGCTATCCCGGATCACCCAACGAGGGAACGCAATACCAGCACTACTAGAGTGCTGCCAAGGAACGCCTCCTCATAAGTGCCGCGCACCTGTACAGACGTACAGGTAGCCTATACCTGCATGTCCGTCCTACGGAATGCCCATTTCATTAGAGTATCCACCATTTTGGATCACTCAACAAGGGAACGCCTCCCGAAGTGCCATTGCACCTGTATTGGACCTACAGGTAGCCCATTCCAGCGTCTCCCAAGTGAGGAACGCCCTTAAGTGTGACGCACGCCACACACTTCATTCGATTTTTTCACCTCATCAGAAGGTGCCATTCACACAGTGTCACTGAGCACCCAATCTTTTCAGACTTTTTCTCTACCACATCGCAGAATCCATTTCCAAGTGAGTGCCACTTTACCCAGTAGGCACTCCCATTCCATTCAGTACCCTTCCTGGCCATTATTTTCATTTTCATCCGAGCCTCTACTGCAGCCTAAGGGAAATGTCTTCCCCTGCTTCCCGGATTCTTCTTTGCCATAGAGCTAGAGAAGCTCGGAGCCCTCATAACTCTGGGCAAGGAGGCCGGTTACACTGGGCCAGCACTTGACCAGTGGATAAAGGCGCAGCAGGATGCTGCGCGCCTGCAAGAAAAGAAAGAAAGAGAAGCAGAAAGGAAGGCACGTGAAGAAGAGAGAAAGCATGAGCTAGCTCTCAGA
The DNA here is from genome assembly GCF_015104395.2 of Macrobrachium nipponense. Classification (NCBI taxonomy): domain Eukaryota; kingdom Metazoa; phylum Arthropoda; class Malacostraca; order Decapoda; family Palaemonidae; genus Macrobrachium; species Macrobrachium nipponense. Next base: position 98,272,448 of record NC_087207.1, on the reverse strand, counting down.
GATGACGCAATCTCTCGGCAAGTTTCCAAGCCCCAGACCATGAGCTGGACTCCCGGTAAGAGGTGGTTGCGGAGGTTCTGCACCAATTGTTGTGTGCGTGGGCATGCTGTGGTTTCTGACCAGTGCCCAAGTCGATCTCTACCTTGGGATGAGAGCTTCCACCGGGTGAACTTCTCCAAGGCTACCATGTAGCCCTGCCTGATGAACAGTCTCCTGCGGCCTATCAGTGGGTACAAGTCATGGCCGACACCGAAGCCCAGGTCTCCCTTATTTCAAGAAAGGCATTGCCTAGGGGTGCCAAAATCCGGACGGACGAAGAAATTCAGTTCGAATGGATTGACAGTAACCTCTATTCTGTTCCTTCGGTCCTTCTGAATGTGGAAATGCTTTTGGACCAGGAGACCAGGGAAACCACATTGTGCCGTCTGGGCGTAGTTGACCCATTTCATGATGTTTACCAGGTAATATTGGGCCGAGATCTACTAAAGCCGTATCTCCCCTGGACGCAGCTCCCACTACCAGATGCACCGGATCCCTGCAGCATGCCTCATAATCAGTCAATTTTAGGTTCAGAGGCTAGTGCCTCCGATGTCCCTGACATCCTTTCTATTTGCGACCTGGCCCTGACCCAGTGTCAGAGCCCGAAGTTTCTTCCGACCATCTCAGCCTCTTACTATTTCACCGCCTACCTCCTCCACTTTGGAAGAGGTAAGCCCACCAGTTAACCCCGGACTTGGTTCCGAGGGTGATTCAACGGAGGTTTCCTTAACCTCCTACCTCAAATCACTGCCAGAGAGGACTCTTCACCTGTGCCAGAGCACACTGCCAGCCTTGGTGACTCCGCAGATTCGCAACCTGTGGGGGCATCTCGGCCTTACCGTCCAGTGCCACGGAAGAGGTTCTGAACAAGTTTCTGCAGGGACTGTGCTGCAAGGGGTCACATGTCTGCCAACTACGGAGGGTGCGCAAATTTTAATATTCCTGCCATCGCAATGGCCGTCACCAATTCTTCCTCACTAGGACCCCCAGCTAAGGGCCCTATAACAGTCGCACCCCTCCAAAGCCATTATCCGCCAAGCCACGTCAGAGCCTACGACGACTCTGCGCTCAAATCTCCCTGATACAGGAAGATCGAATCCCCCGAGGGGCTAATATTGACAGACGTCACTGATCACTATTGAAGGTATCAATCATATTAAACTGATCCTTCTGACCGTCCAATTGAGGGTCACCAGACCTCACTTCTCCAGAGTTTGTACCCTTGCAGTTGAAGGTACATTCCAGGAGGTTACGACCTCCCCCTAGGGCAAGACATGAAGTCTCCCTCAACATTTCAAAAAGCCTAGGGGTCCTAACCCCACGACAAATAACTCAAAGCAAAAGAGTCATCGAAATTCTACTTCCTCTAGGAAGTACGTCCACCAACAGTCTCCCCCGTTACCAGGAGGGAGACTGATCATTCAACCAGTTCCGTTGCAAAACCTGCAATGTACTAGGGCACTCCACGAATTGGCCTAGGTGCCCTAGCAGACTACCAGCAGCGGACAACTGTCCATTTTCCACAAGGCTTAGCCTTCAACAAGAAACAGGAGCCTCTGTCTCCCATTTTTCCAAGGGCACGCTGAGAGGTATTGCACCTCCGGTACCCACCACAGGTCCAGTCGACCTCAACTCTCTGCCAGTGCCACTTGGCAGCACTGAGCAGTGCCAAGCTCCGTCCAGCCTGGACGTAGAGCCACCACCGAACTTGACCTCTGCGCCTGGCTCTGAGCTACGCCGGCGCCTAAACCTAATCAAGGATCCTCCTACAGGAGATCCTCCAACAGGCATGGAGCTTACTGCAGCCCATGGCCAATCTCCAGCCCATCATTCTTCTTCATCCTTACCTCTGTCGCCCGAGGATGAACCTCCGGCAGACCTTACCTTCATACCTCCTCTGGAAAACCAGGAACTACCCGACACGGAGTCAGCCTGGAGGTTTCCCCTTACGACGGCTGTTGCAGCAGCTGAAGTGAGGGCCTCCCCTGCAGTAGGTTCCACCTCTACGACGGTTGCTGCAGATACCGAAGTAGGGTGTTCTCCTGCAATCCCTCAGGCTACCACTGCCTCTGCTCCTGACGGGCGTTTCTGGCCTTACCTCAGAGTCAGTGCCTCCATCTACTCCTAGGACTGGTATAGCAGGTCCTGGAGGAATAAGAAGAGGAAGAAGAAGGATGTAACAAATCATTAACACACTAACCAAAGAGCCATTTTGCTCTCCTTGACACCTGTGCCCGAGGTACAGTGTCGCATTCAATTGCAGAGTGATCCTGGCACCTACCCAGAGAAGGTAGCCAGCCTGATCTATGCCAGTAAACTAACCCTCTAACCCCTAACAATTGTAATACTAACCCTCACTAAATATAATTACCTCATTGCATTTCCATCTGGTCAACTAACCACTCATCATCCTCACGCATCATTACCTCACATCATGTATTTTAAGAATTCTGTCGCTGAACTGCTGCTGTGCGTACCACACTCTGGAATGATTGCGTCTCCATTTAACTGTAATGAGTAGGTTAGGCTAATGATTTTAGTACCAGGGCATTAGGTTAGTAGCAAGTAGAATTTTCAAGTAACCTTATCTAGGGGTAGAGTAGACTGTTGTCACAGACAACCCGTAGTTATTACTTAGGCTAGACTGCATTACTACATTAAGTTAGTACACTTAGCATCTCCGCCTATAAGTTAGGTAGGCCACTGTAGTTAGCTGTATTGCTGCTCTAAAAACTTCAAGTTAGAGTAGGAGAAACTGGGTAGTCGAGACGATCAACTTATTTAAGCCAAGACTAATTAATTAATTAGTTTTGATTTGGAAAACGGCAGCCATTCCCTCCAAATATTAGCTGATTTTTTAGTAAACGCGGAACCAAAACCCTGCCGCCCCAGAGGTAGGGATTCCTAAGTTGTGGGAACATAGTCGTTTTGTCAGCTTTAGGGACGTATCTCGAAGGGAAGGATGTAGGCTGATAGGTACTTCTTAGACCTATAGCTGTGAACCCTCTGCTGGCTGTATGTTCTGTTTCCAGGATTTGCCCCTGCTCGTGTTGGGGGGGAAGCTGACTCCCAACACCCACGGAAAACACCTGGATTCAGCCAGTCCATCTCGAGACATGACCTTTGGACGGATGTCCGACCACCTGCCTCCCATTTAGGCCTATCCATGGGGTTAGTGGCGCGCCAAGCGACCCAGGCCTAAGACAAAGCCAGGCCACGTTTTTTCTACAAAGATCCACTGAACACGACATCCAGGTACGTCTTGTGAAACAGCATATTGCCAGTCCCTTACATCCTATTATCTATTTGATCCTCATTTTTCCCAATTCAATTTCAAAACCAAAAAGAACTCATCCTTTTGTTCCCTCTCACTGCCTCATGGCCGCACGCTTCCTCTTGTGTGATCGTCCCAGACAAATGAAGTCATTGCATACCTCAGTGAAACATTAAAAGTTCCTTTTTTCCCCAGTGTTAGAGAACGAAATACTAATAGTAACTGATAAAAAGAAATCCTTTTTCTTTTATCTTGTCTAATCTGGGGATTCTTTTCCAGATTCCCTGAGTCATGTGCCAAGTCTATCTGCCCGCAAGTGTTGCATTACCACAAAATTATGAAACCAGCTTTATCAAATCACATTTTAGCCAGCTATCCATTTGTGAGAGATATATGGGTCCCAACGTGGGGACACGCTGCATTTATTTTTCTCCAGGCCAGTACGAGCCTTTTGTAAATAAATAGCTGTAAAGTATTTAGCTGAGTTTCTGGCGACCTCCTCCTCTAAAGTAATTATCTCTATGAATACGTTTTACGGTAAGTTCAATTAATTTCATCTTGTCCTCCCTCAATTATTTCTGTTTACGTATCGAGCCTCTCTCAAGGCCGGGCTCATACGTAAAGTAAATATATATATATATATATA
>NC_087207.1:98242070-98265489 GCF_015104395.2 Macrobrachium nipponense | reverse complement strand
ACATATGTGTGTGTGTATGATCGGATTTCTGATCTGAAATTCATACCCAATTTAAAACAATTCATTGAACAAGAAATTCCGTTGTCTCAAGGTCAAATTAATATCAAACAATCATTGTACAATAGGTTCCTTTTTTTTATTTAAAGATCGCCATCAGCCCTTCATGATAATCCAACGTCATATACAAATTTACATGCCCTGGATGCCCAAGTTCTTACGTTGGTTCAACTCGAAGGTTGTGTGAGGGTTTGATATTGCAGTCATTTAGGTTTTAGTTTCCGAACAGGACAAAAAATAAAACAACCTAAATTTTCTAATATCAGGAACCATGCTATTAATTGTAAAATTGAGCTCCAGAAAGAACAGTTCACAACAATAGATCATGTCAAACATTCTGGTCAGTTAACTACCCTCGAGTCATTATACATTAAAAAACTTGCTTTTCCTTCGTTAAATTGTAATACTTCTTCGCCACTCTATACCTTGCATAGTTAACGTCGTCACCTGCATTTGACGAGGCCACTCCATCTTCTCTCGCCTCATGCACGGTTAGTGTTAGGGTGTTCCCTCTCTTTTTACTGTTTTTATTTTGTACTTTTTTGGTTAATTTTAAGACTATTTTAATTCATGTGAGTTCTGTTTGTGTTTTTTTTATGGTTTTATGTGTATTTATTTGTCTTATTGCCCTTTGCGGACTGATGATGCACAGATGTTTCATGTGCGAAACGTTTCGTTATAACAAACTTGATCCTTTTACAACTCGTACCATGGACACCCTCTGAAGATTCGTATATAATTTGTCACTGAACGACTAACTCTACATTATATATATATATATATATATATATATATATATATATATATATATATATATATATATATATATATATATATATATATATATATGTCGCAATTCCCAATAAATGCTTGAATCGTCTAAGAATTTATGCACACATTCTATATGTTGGAACCAGCCGAAATTGCTCTCTTCTTAGACTCTGCAATAAGCGCCACTGTTTGCAAATTGCATCTTCGAGGTAAGTGACGTTCCTTCGCAGAGAGAGAAAGAGAGAGACCATTAATAGGTGAAACTGTTTCGTTCATTTTTATGTACCGCAATTGTTCACTTTGTCTTCTGTTTAGATAAAGGAAGGAGATTCCCTTGAGAACTGGGTGTCCTTAAATGGTGAAGGTATTTTGACCTTTGTAAAAAACTTTCCCCCCCCCCCCCTCTCCTCCTCCTCCTCGGCCGACCCCCAACCTCACAAATGAGGACACGGTGTTTGTATCCATTACTTCCGGGTACTTCAGGATTTGAAAAAAAAAAAAAAAAAAAAAAAAAAAAACTAAATAAAGGCCATCATTGATATATCAACTGATTGGAGTAATACCATACTTTTCATTTTGGAAAATAAGAATTTCCATTTGTCTGTATTATGTTTGCTTCAATTTAACTCTAGTTACTATCAACAGATAATGCATTTCCCGGCGTACTTGTCATTTGAGGCAGTTTTATTCGGAACCTTTCCAAAATGGAGGGGAAATGTGATGCAGTTATTATTCACATGAAAAAGGGCAAATGTCACCTTTAGAGTCAAAGTTTGCTCTAAGAACCTCCTCGTGTCACATTTCTCTTTTTCATTGCTGGGAATTTCTGGCTGTTACACCTTCTATTTGATTAGTTTTTTCTACTTTACAACTTTTTACTTGCTTAATCCCCAACCAGTAGAGTAGCTAAAGTTAAAAAAAAAAAATTCACTACCCTTGACACAATTTCCCTTCCAATGGTGGAAGCGCAAATGTTTATAAGAAACGCGTCAGTTTTTTAAGATTAAAATGAGTAAAAGTCTTGGAAATGAACCTGCAAAGAAGCATGAAAATAGGACTAAGAGAAAACACTCGTAGGAAATTTTGAAATGAAAATTTTCCTTTCACCTTCCCGGCGACTGTGCTGCGTTTACGCTTTAGATGCCTCGAATAACATTACGAAGTTGCAAGTGAACACTTGAGACGGGTCAAGGTTATGGCTGCAATGATGAACAATTTATGAAGTTCAGTGAAACTAAGGCCGGATTTAGAAAATAAATTTCCTCGAAAATCAAATGTAGCACCAGCACTAAAATCCTCTTCCACAGTGCATCATTATTAGAAAATAATTCCGAGAGAAAGCCTTCCTCTTTTAGCAAAGAAGAAAGAAGCAAAGAAATCGAGGATACTATGGACTGGGTTATTCAAGATAGAGGTCAATTGCATCTTAATGCGGTGACATAAAGCGAGTTATCCTGTCAGGCGGAAGGAAGGCTGCAACAGGGAAGGGAGAGCTTTCGGCTGTTGTTAACGTTGGCCCTCCCCCACCTGGTGCGGCGTTTATAGTTTTGTTGTGCTTCCAACTTTTGTTTGTTGTTTGTGCTTTAACCCAACCGCATGCATTGTCTTCCTTCTGTGTCAGTATGTTATCCTTATTATTACAGTGGATTTGGTATCATTTCTCAACGCGTCCAGACATTCACGGACTCTTTATAATCATGGATAGGTTTTAGCCAAGGCTGCATTTGTTTTTCTTTTGACTTCTCTGCAAGAAGCTTTGATGGAAAAATAAAATGATCGCGGAGACGAAATTCTTCAAGAGACTTTTCCGGGCCAAGATCGTCATATAACTTAAAACTTCGGCAAGACTTTTCTTCGTTTCCTTTTCATCCTTGTTTACTGCCCCGTTGCTTGGTCCCTTAGAAGCGGGGCCCAAGAAATTAACAAGGACGTTGACTTTTGTCCACTGGGAAACTTCTGGCCAAAAGTTCCCGCGGTTTCGTGGAATCTGATGAATATCTTATTCCAAGAAGAGGCCGAGTGAGATAGACCGACATACTCCCACTTCATCGCCCTAATTCTTATACGTAATTTTTCTGACATTACGCGACATTGTTCATTGACAATTGAGCTGCCATAAAGCTATATTTGATTATTATCAACGTAGTATACTTTTATTAATATTGCACATATGCATATGTACATATATCTAAAGACAAATCTGTAATAAAAGCTTTCGGGAAACTGTTCCATTCCCCTTTGCAGTTGAAAAGGGAAATCGAACATTTTCCCGAAAGCTTTCTGTACAAATTTATCTTTTAGATAAATATACAAATACATGAATGTGGATTTGTTTCTTCACTATTTTTATTATTATTATTATTATTATTATTATTATTATTATTATTATTATTATTATTATTATTATTATTATTATTATTATTATTATTATTTTATTCAATTCAAAATGTTCTCATTGATACTAATGGAAATGCTGCAAAAATGTTTCATCTACTAGTGGCCTGTGACCCATGATACCCAAAGGGCATCAGAACGCCATAACGTCGTAAAAAGGAAAGGCGATGATATCTGTATATATTTATCTCTGAATAATTTGAAACCAAACCTCAATATTACCTGTAACTATATATAAATATATTTGAAAACCAAACCTCAAGATTACCTGTAACAATATATAAATGTATTTGAAAACAAAACCTCAATTTTACGTCAACTGCCAAATTCTAAACTCGGAACATCCGAGATTGACCAAAAAGGTTTCGTGAAAGATAAAATCAAGAAACTGATCAGAAGAAACCACCAAATGTTTGAATTAATTACTAAAGACTTCAAGACAAGTGGAACATTTTTAGAGATTGTAAATTAATAATAGTAATAATTACTACCGCTGAAAAATCCAAAGGACCTTTTTTAAAAACAGTTGAATGTTAAAGACTTCAAAAGAAAAGAAGCACATTTTCTGAGAGAGAAAGAAGAAGAAGAAGAAAAACGCGAGGAAGAATGGAAACAAATAGAGGAACTCGGTATCCGGCTTCCAGGAGCGAAAAGGCCCCCAACTCCTCGAGCCCAGACCTTTTAAAGAGGGGAAAGGATTAAGCACAGGAGTCTATATCTTCACTCCGCAGTGTTAATTAATTAGAGCCTAACTCTAATTAGTCCTGGCAATTAAAACAGCGCAAGGACTCCTAATCCCTCCTACTCCCCTCATTATTGGAGAGAGGAAACGGTAAAAGGAAAATGGGAACTGGGAGAGGGGAGGGGAGGAGGAGGAGGAGGAGGAGGAGGAGGAGGAGGAGGAGGAGGAGGAGGAGGAGGAGGAGGACCCATCTGCTAAGATCATTGTTAGCAATTTATTTCCTCTCTCTCTCTCTCTCTCTCTCTCTCTCTCTCTCTCTCTCTCTCTCTCTCTGTCTCTCTCACACCACACACACACACAAGCATACCTCCATGTGTAGATTGATGCAAATTCTCTCATCCCATAAACCCGAATAGACCTTTGAGATGGTAATTTCCTGCTTCACATTTGCGATACATTGCTCAGCTACGTCGCTAATGTATTTTATCGTATTATCACACGGTTTGGGTATGGCTAAGCTGCATTTCGATGTGTTAGTTGTTGGCACAAAAATACTACGTCAGAAAGCAAAAATGGCTGTGCCTGTTGCATACGAAACGTCAGTAATTAGGTATTCTTTCTAGGATCATATTAGAAAAAGGTAAATCATTCCAATTGTAAATTACCTATACCGAATGGTTTTCAAAAATAAAATATGCAGTAATCTTTATTTTCAGAATGCCATATGCATGGACTATACAAAAGAAGACGCATTACATAGATACATACAAACTAGATACACGAGTTAATAGATACATACAAACTAGATACGAGTAAATAGATAAATACAAACTAGATACATGAGTTCAAGTGATAATTAAGAATAATAACTGGCAATTTCGCACAGTAGCTCAGGTATTAGAAAAAATGGTAATTATATTATTGGTTATGACAGTATTATTATTAAGAATTATAGGGAAAATATTAACAAAAGCATGCTAAAAATTATAGTGATTAACCTAAGATAATCATATGAAGGAAGCAGAAATGAATTCCTCCAAATTGCAGCAAAACTTCGAAGGAACTAAATGAATCAAGTCAGACCATCGCCTAGTCAGTGAAATGAATTACCGCATCCGGGGAACTGAATACCATTTATCTTTATACGGTGTTTACATTTATATATATATATATATATATATATATATATATATATATATATATATTATCTGTGTATGTGTGTGTGTGTGTGTGTGTGTGTGTGTGTATATGTAAATCATTGTTAACATTTCACTGCTCACACTTCGCTGCTATGTACAACATTTTGGCTGAATTATCACGCGCGTGAAACCTACTGAATTGAATATTTCTTTACTAAGTACATTGAATTGGGTAGGTGAGGTGTCAGAAAGGGAACCGACATGAAAAGAGGACCTTCAATACGATCCTCTGAGAAGCAAAAAGTGTATATATTGATCTATATATATATATATATACCTATAATATATAATAATATATATAGATATCTATATATATATATATATATATATATATATATATATATATATAATATATATATATATATATATATATATATATATATATATATATATATATATATATATAGATATCTATATATATATATATATATATATATATATATATATATATATATATATATATATATATATATATATATATATATATATATATATATGTATATATGTATATATATATATATATATATATATATATATATATATATATATATATATATATATAGAGAGAGAGAGAGAGAGAGAGAGAGAGAGAGAGAGAGAGAGAGAGAGACCTTACCTTACCTTACAGACCTTACATCTTGTTCGGGTTGCCCAGGTCCCTCAGTGTGAGGCACCTCTAATGTCTACCAGAGAGTTGCTAGTACATCTTCCGGTATATTTTGCATCTTCCAATCTTGGATGGTCTGGGATGCAGTTTAGATATTTGTCGAGCTTATTCTTAAACACATCTACGCTCACTCCTGATATATTCTCAGATGAGTGGCAACGCATTGAATAGACGCTGCATTATCGATGCTGGTGCGTAGTGGATTAATGTCCTGTGCTTTCCTTATTTTTCCTGGTATAGTTTTGGCACTATTAATCTACCTCTGCTTGGCTCTTTCTGATATTTTTAGTTCCATGATATTTTTTCTGCTATTCCTTCTATCTGTTTCCATGCCTGAATTATCATGTAGCGTTCTCTTCTCCTTTCTAGACTATATAATTTTAAAGAATTGTAGTCTTTCCCAGTAGTCTAGGTCCTTAACTTCTTCTATTCTAGCTGTAAGGACCTTTGTACACCTCTCTATTTGTGGCAATATCCTTTTGATAGTGTGGGTACCATATCATATTGCAATATTCAAGTGGACTACGAACATATGTTTTATAAAGCATAATCATGTGTTTCAGCTTTTCTTGTTTTGAAGTGCCGTAACAACATTCCCATTTTTGCTTTACATTTTGCCAACAGAGTTGCTATTTGATCATTGCATAACATGTTCCTATTCATCATCACACCAAGGTCTTTAAACTGCTTCCTTATTTGGATGGATGGTCATTATTAGGTCCCTTATATGCATATAGCTTTCTTTCTCTGTCTCCATAATTTATTGATTCAAATTTATCAGAGTTAAATACCATCCTATTTACCTCTGCCCAATCATATACTTTGTTAAGGTCTCTTTGTAGAGCGTTCCTATCTTCATCACAAGTAATTTCTCTACTTATTCTTTTGCATCTGCGAACTACTCACTACGAATCCTTAACATTATTGTCTATGTCTTCAATCATAATAAACAAACAGTATTGCAGCTAACACCGTACCTTGCGGCACACCGGATATTACCTTGGCTTCATCCGATTTCTCGTCGTTTGCAATAACTATCTGTTTTCTGTGTTGTGTAAAAATTCTTTAACCATCTTCCTACTTTATCCACGATATTGTGTTTTCTAATTTTCTTCGCTAATATATTATGGTCTACTTTATCAAAAGCTTTTGCAAAGTCTAAATAAAACCACATCTGTTTCATTTCCGCTTTTCATATTTTTGAATATGTTTCTCACGGTGGACTAACAGTTGGGTTTGTGTACTTTTTTCCGGGTACGAAACCATGTTGTCCTTTATTAAACAAATTATTTTTTATTAAATGTTTCATAATATTTTCTTCATTACCCTTTCATACACTTTCATATATGTGATGTTAGACTCACAGGCCTATAATTACTTGCCTCTAGTCTGATCCACTTTTGAAAGTAGGGGTAATATATGCTAATTTGTGCTCATCATATATCTTGCCTGTATCTACACTTTGTCTTAATAATATTGCAAGTGGCTTTGCGATAGAATGAACTACTTTCTTTAACAAAATAGCAGGAATTCCATCAGGCCCTGCAGCAGCTCCATTTTTAATTTCATTTAATAGCTGCACAATATCAGCTTCATTAATATCTATGGTCAGCTAAATATTCACTCATTTTCCCTTATTCCCTTAATTATATCATTATCTTCATTATCTATTCTAGGGGTGAATTGCTCTCCTTATATCGTTCTGCCAGTATGTTAAATTGCCAAAATTTTTTTCCTTTTTTTCATTCGTTAATCTCCCTTTCAATTCTCAGAGGGCCTATTTCTATTCTTCTTTTATTCATCTTCTTCGCATATGAGTATAATAGTTTGGGGTTTTGCTTGATATTTAATAGGGTTTTTTTTGTTTCCTTCCAAGTCCCGTTTTCATTTTCTTTTGATTGTATAATCTTTTGTTCTGCATTTTCTACTTTACTTTTTAGTCCTATAACTTTCCATGCATTTTTTTCTTTTGCAAGACCTTTTTTTCACTTTCTGATTTTCTGGAACAAGATCCTTCTGTCTCTTGGTATGCATGAATGATGTTTACTTTTCTTCTTCGGTATATATTTTTTTTTCCCACTATTTTCTCCAATATTTTATATAATATCTCCGTATTTACCCTTATGTCATCACTTACGAAATGTTATCCAATCTTTGTTTAATTCTTCATTAATTTCTGACCATTTTATATTTTTACTGTAGAAGTTGTATTTTCCATATCCTTCCCACTTTTTCATTTCTTGCTTATCTATTTGTTTTCACTTGCTTTGAATGAACTGTTAATTCTATGACATTATGGTCTGAAAATACTCGCATTATAAACTATTATTTCTTTAACATAATTCATCTCGTTCACAAATACTAGGTCTAAAGTATTTTCCTTTCTTGTTGGCAGGTGATTTATTTGTTGAATGTTGTATTCTAGTAGCATATCTAATAGCTTTTCAAATTGCCTCTTATCTTCTGCACTACTATTACTCTCTTTTTTATATGTATAAGTACAACCACAATCTCCTATTCGTTCTTTCCATTCTACGAAGGAAAGTTGAAGTCACCAGATAGGAGAATAGTCCAGTCCTTGTGATTTCTACATATATCATCCAATTTTTCAATTATTAAGTCAAACTCTTTAGTATTAGGAGGTCTATATATTACTATGTTCATCAATTTTTCAGATTCAAATTCTACCGCTATTAGTTCACATTCTGAGTTACTATATTTCTCATATATTTTTCCTTGTTTTTTGTCTTTCCCATATATTGCGGTTCCCCCTTGATTCCTATTTTTTCTATCTGATCTATAAGTTTGGAACCCTTTTATTTGATCATCATTCCCAGTCTGGGAATACCAGGTTTCACTTATATTCATTATATCTATTTTCTTTTCATTTTGGGTTAGTTCTTCTAAGTACTCTATTTTTCTTTTTGAGTTACTCGTAACTAAACCCTGTGCATTCATCACTATGATGGTTTGGCGTGTTTTTTTTTTTTTCTCCTTCATTTAATACTGGTAGTAATAAGGATTTTCCATGTCCTTTCCTGTTCTGTATGTTGTTCTTTTTTCATTTTCCAGAAATTCTGACATTAAAAAATCCAACTTTTCCATAATATTTGATCGTTACTTCATCATAATTATTCATTTTTGTGTCTGAATCTGCAATTTTCTCCGTTTTTCTGCAAATATCCTCTTGCATAATAAATACAGTTATTATCTCTTGAGTAGAATTTCGGAGCTGATGCTTTTGAAATTTTTTGCTGACACCTTCTGCCATATCTCATTGGTGGTTTGCTTTTCTCTTTTACCTGATATTCTTGATTTCTCTCTTTATTTGTTTCTTTCTTATTTTGGATTTTATTACTTGGTTGGTTATTTATTTGATTATGATTCATGGCTACAGGGTGCATATATTTGCATTTTTTGTCGAACTTACATCCTTTTCCTTCTTTTAGTTTTTACATATTTTTTGGATGCAGATCTCTGCAATCATCCCCATATCCATCTAAGTATGCACATTTACCATATATTTCATAGTTTTGACATATCTTAGGATGTTTGTAGTAACATCTTTCTCCAAATCTGCAATTCCCTCTTTTCAAAACAGGTTGCAGTATTTTGTCTTTCTTGTCTATTTTTTTGCCTCTTTCCCGTCATTGTATAGATCTGGGTAGAGCCTCTTCGGGATTGCTTTTCTGTTGTCATATCGTAATTTATTTCTTTGTAGGTATGCTGCTTTATTGCCTCATATGTAGTATCAATGAGTATCTCTGCATCCATAACTTTTTATCTTGTTTCTTTGGTTTTCCCTTATTTTTTTCCTGTCATTTCATTTTTGTTTACTTCTCCTTCCGTTTTCCTCTTCTTCTTTTTCTTCTTCTTCTTCCTCTTCCTCTTCTTCTTCATCCTCAACTATTTGTACATTTCAATCTTGATTTAATAAAAACATTGTCTATCCATGAGAGACATGTTGAACAAAAAATTCTTTGTATCTTTTCTCAAATCTTGTATTACCTCAGCCACACTGTGGATGGGTCGGAATGTTGCATGCAGCACATTTTCTGATTAGGTTTTGTGGATTGACTATGCTATACCAAACCTTACACAGTTTGCATGCTTTTGGCATCTTTTTTCCTAATGCATCAATTAGGATATTCACAAGATTCACCTATTCATTTTCTTTGTCGGAATATGTTGGTTTATGTATATTTTCTTTATGAGTCTCTTGACCACTTGGATTTTATTGGAACTTCTTCAATTATTTTCAAGATGTTTTCATTAGATTTGTTCCAGTTTGAAGGATTATATCCTTCTAATATATCTATGAATGCTTTTGTATCTTTTTGGTTAGGACTGTTGCTGATTTCATAGATGAGAAATGCCAGTTCCCTTCCTGCTACCTCATCGTATTTCGAATCTGCTAAACACGCCAAATTACGCCACCTCTTCCCGCAGTTGGAACTTACTGCCATCTTGTTCTGATTTATAGTATTACACTTGATAAACTAACTTAGAAGACGCTTTATCCTACTATTTTCACACTAATCTTATCACCGATAGTTCACGAACACTTCTAGATATTTCTCAAATTCTAGTCGTATGTTAAACTTGTGATATCTGTTGATTATTCTGACTTCACGCGGGTCGTCTCACCAAGCATTGAGAGAGAGAGAGAGAGAGAGAGAGAGAGAGAGAGAGAGATATAAATATATATATATATATCTATATATATATATATATATATATATATATATATATATATATATATATATATATATATATATATATATATATATGTAAACTCATGGAATATAAAAGAATTATCCGAATAGCCCCTTTTTTGTGTGAAATACCTTTAGTCTTAACCAAATCGCTGTCGCCAGTTTAGGTGAAGCATTTATCTTATCTTTATAATTAACAATTCCACTCCAGTGCTTTAAATGCTCCAGTACAATATCAGACTAAAGGGAACCAGGAACTGGAATATTTACGATTCCATAATTCCGGAATATACCGCAGCATCGGTAGTGGGATACCCACTTTCTAATTTCACCGGAGATTTAATAGTAATTTTTGGTTTTAGGATGACACCACATTAGCGTGCTTGCAATAACTACAAGGAATAGCACACTTTGCTGTTCTAACTATTCATAATAAAATTCCCACGTCGAGTTGAAGATAGAGCTATGGAGACGTACTACGGTTAACAAGAGTGAAGGTGGGACCTTTTCGTCACATAAGTAGGGCAAATTTGTGGCTGTTTCTTCCTCCTGTCTAACTGACATATTTCGTCAAGAAATATATATATTATTTCATAATCTTTGATATTCACTTCCTTTGTCACTTTAGTCTAAATAATAATAATAATAATAATAATAATAATAATAATAATAATAATAATAATAATAATAATAATAATAATAATAATAATAATAATAATACAATGGCTTTCTGCAACCATCTTATGATCTCATGTTGAAACGGTTTGAAAAATCACATGCACGCACATATATGTTTATTTATGTAAGTGTCTGTGAGTGTGCGCTCGAACTTCTGTGTGCTTTCGTGTATTTGTGTGCGTTCGAGTACTTTGACCGAACCACACCTATGCAAATTTCCAACAGCATATGTCAGCCATCTTGAAGATGTCTCAGGAAGCCAAGAAAGAAAACGGCCATTATTTATTTCCAGTGTTTCATTGTTCTATGCATTTCGAACTTTGTGGACGACAGATCACAAGATTGAATGCTGATACTCGCCTCCTCGCCCAGTGATGAGATGCTTGCATCTGAGAGAAGACCTTCAAGGAAAGTGATGCTGCTGCTGCCGTTGTTTCTTTATGGATTTTCGATAGGCGGCAGCCATCCAAAGAAGGAAGGGACATACTTTTGCGGCGGATGCGAGGGCCGCTATATTCAGATCTAAAAGCCACCCCGGGGGACCAGTATAAATCTAAAAGCGCCCCGAGGGGACTGAGAAACCTTCCTAAAATGTCAGTGGGTGGCTCATGACCGCCTGTGGTCGTATTTCCCCTTAACATTTGAGAGGGGGAACTTTGCAATATGTCGGTTGGAGAGGCGGTTTTTCTTTCCCAGGTTCCAAGCGACATTTACCGTCTTACGCTTAAAGTGAGTCTTAGGTTTTTCGTTCGATGTAGCCCCATTCACGAACTGAAATGATGTTCCTAAAGCAAAAATATAAAGTAATTTTACTATCAAACAAGCAAGCATCACTGTTTATCTTCATTGTATATCTTTATCCTTTTTGGGGATAAATTTTGAATTTACCTTTATGATATGATCATTTCACCTTCCTTAGAGTTTTTCTTGTTTTGTCTAGTTCGTTGTAACTGCTTCCTTCATATACTTCTTCACCATCTAAAACTCTCACAAACAGACACAGTATGCATATATATACATATATATATATATATATATATATATATATATATATATATATATATAGCGAATACTAGAGGAAAATGACAGTACCAAACGTTTTCACCTGTTTATTCAAGACGATCCTGATTAAACAAAAAGAAAGTGCTTGGTACTGACCTTCAGCCAGTCATTTTCCTGTGTTAATTGGTTGTACAATAAGGTCACGTATTTAAGCACACACACCACACACTATATATATATATATATATATATATATATATATATATATATTATGTATATATATATATATATATTATATATTTATACACACACACATATATATATAAAACCTGAAAGATCTTACTATAATCGAATTGGTATTGAATAGCTAAACATTTTTATATTTTTTAAACAAAAGCAATGAATTTTTCTACAGCCAAATTAAGCTTAATCTTAATTTCCACGACCTTCATTTAACGTGACAATGATGTCACGTAACATTACGTTGATTTCCACAGACATGTTCAATTCGCATTTAGTTAGATATTCTTATGTAACCATGAATTTGGATTGAGCTCAGTCAAACATTCTTAGTAAGCGACTGCGGCAGGAGAGACCTTGACCCGAGGAAATGATTCGTGAACAAATGAGACTGAATCAAGCTCTGCTGATATTCCTTTTACTCTTAATGTCCGGTATAAATCTCCTTTGAGTTTCCTGGTGGCTATAGTCTCGCTCGAAAGGGATTCGCGCGGGAAATTAGAACACTGCTGACCGGGTCATTCGAATTACTGCCTTGGGAATCTGTCAGAGCGACAATTTGCTGTGAAATATAGAAAGGCATTTTTTCAAGGGATCTCGTATTTATTAATAAATCAAAATGCATATGATTTCTTTTTTGAAGTATTTAAATTGTTTTCTTTTCTTTGCATCTATATAAGAATGTAATATATCTATATATATATATAATATATATATATATATATATATATATATATCTTATTATATACATACATACATACATACATACATACATACATACATACATACATATATATATATATATATATATATATATATATCTATATATTTATATTATACATATATATATATATATATATATATATATATATATATATTATATATATATATATAAAGAAGTATTATTATATATATATATATATATATATATATATATATATATATATATATAATAAGAAGAGTTCAAAGCATAAAATTAAATTTTCAAGTCTCTCTCTCTCTCTCTCTCTCTCCTCTTCTCTCTCTCTCAGATGGTATAGCTAAATTTGATTTGGAAAGCTCTGTCCCTCTCAGTCCCATGCAATACAAAAGGAAGGTAACCATGTTTAAGTTTCTTACCCAGAAGGACCTACCGAACGGAATAGCCTGGAACTCGGCAACGTTTCTCAGTGGATAAAGCGATTTCCTTAAAAACACGAATTTCGAACACCTTCAACGCTATTCTGTTCCAAATGAGAATCATTTTATCAGTCTTAGCTCTCTTGGTGTCCAAATTTGATACAAAATAGCAATTCCATGTATCTCAGGAAGGATAGAGTGTGTCTCATTTTTACGTCGAATTCTTACAGTCTGAATGTAATTCTCAAGATGATAAACACAGAAAAAAGCAATTTTTTAAACTTCTTTCTTAGTAATTCCACATCCTGTTGGAAAGGAAATTACAGATCAGATATCATTCAGAGCATGTTGATACAGCGACAACTAGATGCTTCTGATACGTTTTCATTGAGACCAGACATTCCCTTTGCTGGGGTTCCGCAGGATGGTAACGTGGCAACGATATTCTAGAAAAAAGTAACCCACAAAATTTCTAGTATAACCTGTTTACTTGTAAGTATTTACATATTTTACTCAGCACTCGAGTACTTTCAGGGCCTATCTGTGGCCCTTTCTCAAGATATGGGCCTGAAATTACTCGAGTGTTGAGTTATTTTAAAATAATATGTAAAGACTTACAAGTAAACAAGTTATGCTCAGTAATTTTGTGAGTTTCTTTTACCATCTTCAGAAGAAAACTGAAAGAAGTTTTAGTTTGGTTCAACGATGTTATTTTTAAGGGTTACTGGAGACATAATTCTCGGACCAGAAAACGAAGGCTTTACTGAATGAAGATGATACGATAATCTTACAGTTATTCAGTCCTCAGTTTTGTTGGGGAAAGTTTCTGCTGTCCCTGACAGACCTAAAACGGATCTGTGGGCATAAGAGAACGGTGCCTAATTCATAGCGTTCGCAATCAATCGGTATACATAAAATTTCATAGTGCATTTGATTACAAATTTCTTTTTCACGTTAGTTTCGAATAAACACCATTTAATGTTGCCAAATAGCAAGACATTATTCGGGTTTATCCTTTACCTTTCTTTCCCCATAAAGAGAGAGAGAGAGAGCGAGAGAGAGAGAGAGAGAGAGAGAGAGAGAGAGAGAGAAAAATATATATGTATATATATATATATATATATATTATATATATATACTATATATATATATAAATAAACGTGAGTAAAAATTGCAATCAAAGATATATATATTTCTTTCTCTCTCTCTCTCTCTATCTCTATCTGTATATAAATATAAATAAATATATATATATATATATATATATATGTATATATATATATATATATATATATATATATATATGTATGTGCATGTGTTTTAGCCTTTTGCTTTTTTAGCACCAACATTTGATACCTTGGTGTTCTTGTAAAAAAAGTTTTTTTCTTTCTTTCTTTTTTGCTGGGAAGGGAAGCTTGTAGGAGGAGCACGCTCAACTTTTCCCGTTTTGGTAGTATTTTTTAACATGACGTATACTTATGGGGTGTTATCATTATTTTAATTTTCTCGTTTATTTTTCTTGCATGTGATTCGTGATTGATTCTCACAAATATGTGGATAACTACACCGTAGAAATCTTTTAACTAATAATTCTGAAGACTTAGAAAAAACACAACGGACTGACAGACAACTAAAACTTACGCTCCGTTTCAGTCATTTAAATCTAGCGTGCAAAAAAATGTTAACAGTGAGAACCAACGCAAACTTCGTAATACTTCTATTCACGAAACTGATAACTGTGTATTCTAGCCTCAGTTCCTAGAAAAAAAACAACCCCAGTTACCAACTCCGGAGGAGGAAGAGAGGACCCACCAGAGGCAACAAAACAGTTTCGATCTGAAAGGAAGCCAACATCCAATATTGGATCTCCGCTAAAAATACGAACTATTTCCTTCCCTTTGCTCACAGTTATATATGTGATTTGTGGAAGACTGATTCCTTCCCTCACACTCATTTAGTCTTTTCAGTTTTGTGAATCTATGGGGATTGAGGGGAATTTCTCCACCTCTGTATGATGAATGTGTTCACTCCTCGTATGGCTTCCCCCTATCCGATGGAATCGAAACCGAAAACGCTAAATCCTCTTTAACAATCATAAGTTGAGTAAAGAAAGTTAAGTCGTTTCCTATACTTCACAACACCTTTATTTCCCCCTTTTAAAATGAATGGATTTATATCATTTGTCTCTTTCTTTGGGTTTACTACAATGACTCTGAGATCAGATTACCTAAATCTCTTCGCTGGTTCAAGATATCAGTCCCAAAACGCTACAGTATACATGAAGATTAAACAACGAATGACCCACTTTAAAAAAAAAGGAAAAAAAATCAATTTTTTCATATTCTATCTGAAATGATCCATTCAACCTTCTAGTGTGGTACCTGATTAAATTATGTTTGAATGAAACAAAATGGATCGATCATCCGTAGCTTGTTTTGAATGACTTTGTCTAAAAACATTTAATTTCGTAAAAGTGTTGATACAAAATCCATAACTATTAAAATCACTGATTACTGATGATTGAGACGTTTCTTTTACGCACTTATAATTTTCTCTAGATATCTAGTTTCTGTACATAGGGAACGCTATATAAATCGGCAAAAAACAGAGAAGTACATGACTTTCAAACCCTCTAGATGCTCCCTAATTTACAACATGTAGGATGTGGTGGCTTGCTGGATTTTAAATGGTTAGAATGAAAGAGTGCAGAATTACAAAGCTGCTATTTACATAATGGGTCAGTCAATAAGAACGTTCATAATTAAGACACGATCAACAGCCCCTATGCAAGTAATATTTACAGAGTTCAGGAAATACACAGTTCAGGAAATACAGCGTTCTGAAAATACGGAGTTCAAGATATACACTGAACCGGTGTAAGTGAGATGTAAGATTGATGTTCTAGGGATAAAAGAAAGAAATAAGGTTTCTTAAAGAAAGAGGTGACAATGTCAATGCAAATTCTGGAAGTGTAAAATCTAAATATGTTAGATAAACAATTAAATCAAAGTAAGGCTTCCCTTATTGAAGAGAGAGAGAGAGAGAGAGAGAGAGAGAGAGAGAGAGAGACAAAATCCACGTCACTCTATCGCTCTGGCAGACGGAGGGAACAAATACTTTCCTCGTAAGTAATTAAAACTTCTTGTGAATTGACCTCTCCTGGTCTGTCAGAGAAAGTCAAACAAACACGATAGTTTTTCCAGAGGATACAATCATGATGGATGAAGAGATGGATGAGGAGTACCTGTTTCCTCTCTACCCAACACGCCCCCCCCCCCCCACCCGCACCTAACACTCTCTCTCTCTCTCTCTCTCATGCAACGACAATAAATAATAATAATAAAAAGGCTTCCTTCGTTTAGTTTCTGAAAAGAAAACGATTTCTGTCCGCCCTTTTTTGTTGTCTCCATTTTTCTGTTCACACTTTTTCTGCCCGCCCACAGAATCTTAAAAACTACTGAGGCTAGAGGGCTGCAAATTAGTATGTTGAATCATCTACCCTCCAATCATTAATTAAACATACCAAACTGCAACCCCCTAGCCTAAGTAATTTTGATTTTACTTATGGTTAAAGTTGGCCACGATCTTGCTTCTGACAACGAGAAAGGATAGGCCACCACCGGGCCATGGTTAAAGTTTCATGGGCCACGACTCATAGAGCATTATACCGAGACCACCGAAAGATAGATCTATTTCCGGTGGCCTTGATTATTACGATGTACAGCTACGATGAATCTATCCGTCTTTGCAACTGTTTCAATAAATACTGGATTAATGAATCTAATATTTATTTATTGATAGAAGCAAGTTTTAATCCCTCCAGACGCACCAGTCTCAGCTATTTTGAGATTTTTCTTTCCTTCATAAGGGCCGCTTTTACGTTAAACCAAAAGAAACCCGATTATAAGATCAAGATAAAATCAAGAGTACTTGAGAGCGCAGAAGTACTCATTCAATCACAGCGTCTACGCTTTCCACGTCGTTCATCAAAGTCTGAGCCCCGTTAGCTATTCACTTGTTTAAGAACCAGCACTTTTTCCTAGCATGAATTAATCTCTTTTCTTTCACTAGGGTCTTTTTCTCCCGTTCCTATTTGGCAATTTGACTGCCCATTTACGTGACTATTTTCTTTCCTTCTAAACCTCTGATTTCTCGGAAACTCCATTTTTGTAAAGTTGAATTTTCTTTCTTAGTTAAATGGCGATCTTTGCTAATGCTTATTTTCTTTTTTATATAAGCATAAAAAAATGTTCGAACATCCCATCTCCGTAAGTCTTTTAGCCTCAAAAATGTTACTTGCCCAAGTAAGTACAAAAAATGGAAATAATAAAAGCCATGGGAAGTAAAAAAAGAATATGGTAAATAAAAAAAAAATATGGGGAACAAAAAATATGAGAAGCCAAAAAAATATGGGACATAAAAAACATAATGAATAAAAAGAATATGAAGGTTTCAAATCATGGTATGTACCGAAGCTGAGCTCGGAAACTGCTCGTGCAGACAGAAACGCTGAGCCACCTGCACTTCCTGGGCAGCTACGAATCAGGACCCACGAATGAGCTGAATATTTGGGAGCTTCGATACCATAACCGCCTCGACACTGATCGCCAAAGCCACACTTGCCCAAGTGTCGCGTCTCTGTCTAAGGACCCTGGACTCTGGAACTCTCGAGAGGAGCAATCACAACCTCAACAGTTCAAGCGAAGCTGCAATACATTATTATCATTAAATAATTTACTTACATTTTTATATTTGCATTTATATATTTATTAATTTTTTTTTTTTGTATTTTTATACTGACTTACTTATTCTTATTCTCTTTCCGTTTCCTAATACCTTCCGTAACTTCTTTCGAATGAACACCATATTCTTTGGAAGCTTGAAATTCCATTCACTTGTAGGCTTGTATATACCATACGAGTAGGGAATAATAATAATAATAATAATAATAATGATGTTATATATTTTGTTTTCATCCTGTGTGATATATGAATATCTACATTACTAACACAATTACGCTATTCAATGAAATTCCTTTTATAGCACTTCTAAAGAAAGAAAGAAAGAAAAAACCATACCAACGACCACAGTGCCAACATTCACATTCCTCCAAGCTTGCTCACGACTCCACAGCCTCCCTGGAAGTGCAAGAACAAGGCCAACTCCCTCCAATCCCAACCCACCCAGCTACCCTTCACTAGCTCTATGCCTCTTCAAACACCGGTCTTGAAAGAACTGCTTTTTTCGATCGTTATTTTCATTAATTTCCCTCCACTCATCATTTTCCTTCTAATTTGTGCAGCATCCGACAGCATTCAAAATCCAGAGGCTCAATAACTGGTATTTTCCAGTATGAGTATCACTGGAGCCAAAATGCAGCGACGAGAATCCCGGTGGTATAAATCAGAGAGAAATTTGGAAAATGAATTATTATTATCGCCGGGCTCAAAGAAAAGGACAATTCGTCATTGAAGAACCGCCATTTCTCTATAGACACAAAATGTTGTCAGGATATCGGGGTTAAGTGATATATTTCCAAGTGGAAAAAAATTCAGTTTGAAAACAGACACTTCTGAATGTAAAAAAGTTCTCGATGGATATCGGCGAGAAGCGAAATATTTCCACGTAAAAAATATAAATAAAAGTTTGAGAACAGCCACTTCTCAATGTACAGAAAGAGCCATATGGAAATCGGGATTGACATATTTCCTCGTAGAAAAGAAATTAGAGCCTGAAACATCCGTTTTGTGCTTCATAGAGCAAGTACGTACATCAGCAGGATGAATCCCAGAGGTATTTGTTTTCGGATACGATATCAAACAGATAGCGCCAAGCGGGACCTGTCCCAGAGTCATCTTCGTGATTACCAAATACACGAAGGGATTTAGATACTTTGCTGGATCTCTAGGCCCAAGAGATATCCTGCTAGCATTTGAAAGAGGCCTACCTAGCTAAGCTTGAAATCTCTCTCTCTCTCTCTCTCTCTCTCTCTCTCTCTCTCTCTCTCTCTCTAGTCAAATAAAGGTCCCTTACCATCATCCGGGACATATCTGAATCGTGCCTCTTATCTCTTCGGAAACACTCGATGAAATAGACTAGGAAGGATTTCATTTATATCCCATTTTTTAATAAATATTGCTTATTCTTTCATATGTTTGTTATTAACCATTTCCAGCCACGAACTCACTGTCCTGTTTATTCAGCTATATGTTTGCGTTTCTGCTTACCTACTAATCGACATTCTCCACAGCAGAGCGAACGGCGTCAGGGAAGTGGTAATTTCAGGCACATATATTTTTGTCTTTTTCTACAGAATGGAGAAAAACAGCAACTCTTTCCGAGTTATTGTACAGTAAGGGTACAAAGAAAAAGTTCTTAAAAGCCTCGCCTTTATGAAGTTAAGTACTATAATGTTTTTTTTTTTCTAAGTCAAAAAGAAAGGTGATCTGCTTTGCAAAAGTTCTCTCTGATATCCAAATCTCACATTCTTTCCGATTTGGGGTTCCCTCTTTGACTTGGACTTTTTCCTTGCCTATCTCGCGTTTTTCGGTTCGCACGGGGGGGTAAGAAGAGCAGAAGAAAAAAAAACGGAGGGCGGGTGGGGGATGAAGAGACGAATCTTTTTCATGTTGGATAAGAATGTGAAATTTGCGTATTTCTTCCCGTTGGCTGTTCCGGCGAAGAAAGAATATGTTCGCTTTGACTTGATTCTAATATCCGTTTTGGCAAAAAGGTCTGTTCGAATCCCAAGATTGAATGCTTGTAGTATTTTAGAAGTGGTAAGAACTGTATTTTTTGGTTATTTTGAAAATGCATATACACATACATATATATGTATATATATTATGTATATAAACATATATTCATATATGCATGCGTATATGCATTTTAAAATTAACCAAAAAATATAGTTCTTATCACGCTTAAAATACAACAAGCATTCAGTCTATGTGACATGTGATG
Organism: Macrobrachium nipponense; assembly: GCF_015104395.2. Taxonomy (NCBI): domain Eukaryota; kingdom Metazoa; phylum Arthropoda; class Malacostraca; order Decapoda; family Palaemonidae; genus Macrobrachium; species Macrobrachium nipponense. Next base: position 98,245,002 of record NC_087207.1, on the reverse strand, counting down.
AGAATATATATATATATATATATATATATATATATATATATATATATATATATATATATATATATATATATAGACTATATGTATATATATATATATATATATACATATATATATATATATATATATATATATATATATATATATATATATATATATATATATATATATAAATATTACATATATATATATATATATAATATATATATATATATATATATATATATATATACATATAGTATATATGTGTATATATTATGTATATATATATATATATATATATATATATATATATGTATACTATATATATATATATATATATATATATATATATATATATATATATATGTGTGTGTGTGTGTGTGTGTGTGTGTATGTATATATCCATTCAGGAAATCGCAGACAACCACATCAGAAGAAAAATTTATTAGAGACGTTTCGCACATACAATGTGCATCTTCAGTCTGTTGAGGATAAAAAGAAAACACAATACAATATTCGCATTCAATAATATCCAGGATTCTTAATATAGTAAAAGACTAAAATTAAGTTAAAATTGACATAAAGGACTAAAAATTGACAAGTAAAACTAAAAAGTAAAAAGTACAAATAAAAAACAAATACCAAGGCGCAACCAACCGTTAGTTGAGAAGGAAGGAGGTAGAATGACTAGACTTGGGCAAGAAGTTAAAACGTTGACTATGCCAGATAAAGCGGAGAAGATGAAACTCCACTATTCAACGAGGGAACAAGACGTTTAATATATAATGGCTCTAGAGTGGTTATGTAATCAGTCTTTTTAAACCGATGCCTAAAATAGAGAAGTGTTAGTGTTGGTTTTAACCTCTATCTTGCAATTGATTGCGTGTTTTTTTTGTTTAGAGTGTTCAGGCCTACTTAATTTTTGACCGCGTCCTAAAACTAAAGACCCATGTGACTGCAGTATCTCATCTGCAGCAGCCTCCTAGTCGATCCAACGTAAATTCCGGGACATCCCGGGCACGTAAATTTGTATACCACGTTGGATCGCATGAACTGCTGCAGACGATCTTTGAAGCAAAAAAAAGAGCCTATTTTGCATGGGTTGTTAGATGTAAGTTTTATATTTAGACAGGGAATTTCACTTTCTATGATTCTAATTAGGTGTTGTGAAAATTTGCTATTGTATATATATGGTATGGAGGCATACATTAGTTTGCTTTGGGTACGCCTATCCATTGGAATGGGTGGTTAAAAATGCCAAAGTTAAAAGTTTGTTAACAATATTAAAAAATACATTATTAGGGTACGAGTTTCGCTGGAAGATATTAGATAAAAATTCAATTTCTTTATGAAAGATATCCCAGTTTGATGAGTATTTTATTGCCTCTATGAACCACAGATGTGGAGATTATGCATTAAGGCTTAAAAACCTTTTTTGACAAGAGCTATAAAAATTATTAGAAAGTCCCGTATATGTTTTCTTTCTAAAAACTGAAGTGTTAAAAATTGACTGATCCTTAGTTATGCAAATATCAAGAAAACGGTAAGAATTACCGTTTTCGAGTTCCACAGTAAAATTAATGTTAGGGTGTTTCAAAATTAATAAACTGTAAAAATTGTAAAGCCTTGCCATTCGTATCTAAAAAAAGGGCGAAGTATCGTCCACGTACCTTCTGTAAAACAATGGTTAAAAGAATTAGGACAAGAATTCAAAAATTCTTGTTCAAGACTAGACATAAAAAAATTTGCGAATAATGGACCCAAGGGAGAACCCATGGCCACACCATCAACCTGAGAATATAATTTATTGTTAAAAACAAAAGCTGAGTCTTGAACGGCAAGTTCTAAAAATTGCTTAAAAAGCAGCTTATTAAAACCAGAAATAAAAAACTCTTCATTTGGAAATATTCTATCAATTATGATGTTTATAGTTTCATTAATAGGGACATTCGTAAACAACGACTCCACGTCAAAACTGACCATAAAGAGTTCACCATCCTGTTTAGTTATTTGATCTTGAAACTCGTAACCGTTTTTCACATTGTATTGGTTAAAAGAAAACTCATTTAAAATAGATACTAATTAAACTTGATGTAAATATAAATGTTAGCAATTTACAACAGAAAATTTCCTCATTGGCCCATAAGACCTATTCTCAACTGAAGGTCTCGTGGACTTTAGAAAAGATGACTTGCAATTATTACTCACACTTAGAAAAAGAGATGATCTAGTTATTTGTAAGCCAGACAAGGAAAAGGTGTTGTAATCTTAAACAAAACTGAATATACAACTAAAATTGAAGAAATTCTCTCCGATAATACTAAATTTAAACTTCTAGGAGAACCTAATTTTTTAGATATTTATAAACGTGAAGATAAAATTAACAGATTTTTAAGGAAACTAAAAAATGAAAACATATTGGATGAAAATACATACCAAAAACTTTTTGTCTCGGGTTCTGTTCATTTAGCCATTTCTTTGACGGACTTACCGAAAATTATTCCAAAGCCTGGGTTTGCCTATTAGACCAATTATGGCGGCATACAACAGGTCCATCTTTTAATATTATCTAAAGTTTTAGTATCTATTTTAAATGAGTTTTCTTTTAACCAATACAATGTGAAAAACGGTTACGAGTTTCAAGATCAAATAACTAAACAGGATGGTGAACTCTGTATGGCCAGTTTTGACGTGGAGTCGTTGTTTACGAATGTCCCTATTAATGAAACTATAAACAGCATAATTGATAGAATATTTCCAAATGAAGAGTTTTTATTTCCTGGTTTTAATAAGCTGCTTTTTAAGCAATTTTTAGAACTTGCCGTTCAAGACTCAGCTTTTGTTTTTAACGATAAATTATATTCTCAGGTTGATGGTGTGGCCATGGGTTCTCCCTTGGGTCCATTATTCGCAAATTTTTTTATGTCTAGTCTTGAACAAGAATTTTTGAATT
>NC_087207.1:98204475-98229475 GCF_015104395.2 Macrobrachium nipponense | reverse complement strand
CCGAGATTCGAACTTGGAGCCATTAGACCAGCTACTTTCCAGGGTTTCCAAGTGTTGTACTCTGGATCACTTGACTCAACTTGAATGGAAATAGCACCAGGCGCTTTGACGTGTGAGTTTGACGGTCGAGTCGGGCACCAGAGTTCCGGAAGTGCCAATCACCCTTCGTTCAAACTTGTGACCTCAAGTTCTGGAAAGAGTTCACCCAAAGGAACTCGCCCGAATCCGTTTGAGGTTCCTGTGGTTCCTGCGAAGCGGCTGCCTGTTCTCTGTGGCCTCAGCTGACTTAACTGTTGTTTGATTGATTTGGTTTGTGAATTTTACGTTTTTGTTGATTACGAAAATTGTTCTTCGGGTTTCTTATACTTGGATATCTGGTCATTTCGGGAATTTCTGAAGCTTCCATTTTCGTTTGATGTGATGAAGGAATTTCGTTTTTGTTTCAATGAATTCTCAACGTTTTTTACCGATTCTTTAAGGAGTGTCATTTGTTTTTGCTGATTTGTTTTAATGGTATGGGGCCATTGCTAGATGGCGAAATTTCAGTTTTTATTCTTAATGACAACAGCCTTGCATTATAATAGAAAGGTAGGTATAAAAAGACTTGGATACAAACCCCCGAAGATAACAATTGAAAAACTGAATGCTTCCATTTCTAAAACCCAATATATAGATATTCTTTTTGAGCCATATTTAAAAAAAAATATATATATAAATTTTCTGTAATGACCACACACGGAATGAAGGTAGGCCTCTTTGTTTTATTTATTTGATTAGGGAAGGTACTTACGTTTCATATTTATTTCTCGAAATTCGCTAACTTGAATAATTTTCTGAAGTGTTTCATTACTCTCAGTGTAAAAGGGAAATAATACCTCCTTTATTCTTCTTCCTGATTTTCTTCTGTTTCACTTCGTGCAAGTAGGCGAGAGTTGCTTCTTATTTCGCCTCGACGCTTCTCTTGTTCTCCCAGGACGTATTTCCTCGGGTACCTGAATGGGACGCTGTGTAAGAGACCTTCAAGGATTTCTGTGTCTTTTACTGTGTGTGTTTTTTTTTTTTTATCTTTTAGTGGTGTGGACGGAATCATAATACTCTTTCGGAGAGGAGGAAGAGATTTTCCGGAGACGACCTGCATGGAAATAACCTCTCTCTCTCTCTCTCTCTCTCTCTCTCTCTCTCTCTCTTCTCTCTGTATGTATGTCTGTCTGTCTTGTCTTGTCTTGACGTGCAGTAAATCTTCTTCACAGCCTTGATCTCTTCTGATGATCGATTCTCTCTCTCTCTCTCTCTCTCTCTCTCTCTCTCTCTCTCTCTCTGGCTGCCGTAAATTTCACGATTTCTCATCATGACTGGAACGTCTCAGAAAACGCCTTAAGGAAGATCATGGTGCAAAGTTTTTGGTTTACCTGACATTTTACTTTTAATATCGACTTACTGATTGATTCTACAGCCATTCAGTATTGCATCCGAAGAGTTGTTATTACCAAGAGTGATTAGGATCATCAAACAGAATCAAGTATTAGACGAACTATCAAAACAGCAGCGTGATTTTTCTTGGTGCTGTCGTATTCAGATGAGATAATGATGTCAGGGAGACGTTTTATTATTATTATTATTATTATTATTATTATTATTATTATTATTATTATTATTATTATTATTATTATTATTATTATTCAGAAGATGAACCCGAGTCATATGGAACAAGCCCACAAGAGGGCCAGTGACTTGTAATTCAAGCATCCAAAGAATATATGGCTTTCATTCGATATAAGTCACTAAATGTAATGCGAAATGCATGGTTTTTCCAAATGGCTGGTATCGGTTAATAATAATAATAATAATAATAATAATAATAATAATAATAATAATAACAACGGATGAATTATTCAATTATCTAGGTGCAGATTTTTGTGCAAAACCGAGCTGGAGAACCTGAGTCTTTGCAATCAAACTGAACGAGTAATATGAGAATGTACATCCGTCCCACTTTACTCAATACAATTAGCAAAAACTGACAATATGTTAGTGAATGATAAAAAGATGGAATGGTATATTATTTACTAAAATATCGATCGTAAAAAAAATACAACTCGCTGAAATACGAGTAACTGAGAACTGGCCGTTATTACTATTATAGAAAACACTTTGGAAAAAAATAAGCTTGGCAGATATTAAAGTAGATAATCCATTAATTCCATTTATTGCATCAAATGAAGTGATAGTAGGTTTGCTTAAGTAATCCCATGTAGTACACCTCATGTTCATTTCTGTATCCAAGACTTGACGTGGTAGTCTGAATGAGCAGAAAATTTGAAAATGAATTATTTGTTCCTGTCATATGTCATTAATCTGACATTTAAATCTTAGGTCACTCCGCTCTGTCCTCCATCGACCACCCTTGAAATTTTCCCGTAAGGGGTAGTGTAGTCAGTTCCTGAAAAATGTCCAGTTCTAACCTTCGTCTACAATTTCGGAGTCTTCTCATTTGCTAACTTCCTGGGACTCTATTTCACACAAAATATTCATTCATGCACTTGATGTCAAGTGTAAAAGTGATTACTGACTAAGGTGACGTAAGGTGTAAGCGGCGTTTTGTTTTAATGTTTTTATTTTTCATTTTTTTTTATGCGGTGGGTGATAAGGAAAGAATTATGTTTATTCTATTTTGCGTTGACGGTGAAATGCAAAGCCCATTTTTCACCTCCACACGAAGGCCAATTTTTCCGCTCGAAGACAATTTGTAGGAAGAGGATTTTCCGCGCGAAAACAGGCCTTTTGTTTGTTGGCTATTTTCGTGATACGGTAAGATGCTTGATTTTACCATTGTTTCACTTGAATGGTTCTCTTGGGAGAGAGAGAGAGAGAGAGAGAGAGAGAGAGAGAGAGAGAGAGCAATAACTAAACAGGATGGTGAACTCTTTATGGTCAGTTTTGGACGTGGAGTCGTTGTTTACGAATGTCCCTATTAATGAAACTATAAACATCATAATTGATAGAATATTTCCAAATGAAGAGTTTTTATTTCATGGTTTTAATAAGCTGCTTTTTAAGCAATTTTTAGAACTTGCCGTTCAAGACTCAGCTTTTGTTTTTAACAATAATATATTCTCAGGTTGATGGTGTGGCCATGGGTTCTCCCTTGGGTCCATTACTCGCAAATTTTTTATGTCTAGTCTTGAACAAGAATTTTTGAATTCTTGTCCTAATTCTTTTAAACTACAGAAGGTACGTGGACGATACCTTCGCCTTTTTAGATACGAATGGCAAGCTTTACAATTTTTACAGTTTATTAATTTGAAACACCCTAACATTAATTTTTACTGTGGAACTCGAAAACGGTAATTCATTACCGTTTCTTGATATTTGCATAACTAGGGATCAGTCAATTTTTAACACTTCAGTTTTTAGAAAGAAAACATATACGGGACTTTCTAATAATTTTTATAGCTCTTGTCAAAAAAAGTTTTAAGCTTAATGCAATCTCCACTCTGGTTCATAGAGCCAATAAAATACTCATCAAACTGTGATATCTTTCATAAAGAAATTGAATTTTTATCTAATATCTTCCAGCGAAAACTCGTACCTAATAATGTATTTTTAATATTGTTAACAAACTTTTAACTTTGCATTTTAAACCACCCATTCCAATGATAGGCGTACCAAAGAAACTAATGTATGCCTCCATACCATATATATACAATAGCAAATTTTCACAACACCTAATTAGAATCATAGAAAGTGAAATTCCCTGTCTAAATATAAAACTATATCTAACAACCCATGCAAAATAGGCTTTTTTTTTGCTTCAAAGATCGTCTGCAGCAGTTCATGCGATCCAACGTGGTATACAAATTTACGTGCCCGGGATGTCCCGGAATTTACGTTGGATCGACTAGGAGGCTGCTGCAGATGAGATACTGCAGTCACATGGGCTTTAGTTTAGGACCGGTCAAAAAATTAAGTAGGCCTGAACACTCTAACATAAAAAAACACGCAATCAATTGCAAGATAGAGGTTAAGAAACAACACTTCTCTATTTTAGGCTCGGTTAAAAAGACTGATTACATAACCACTCTAGAGCCATTATATATTAAACGTCTTGTTCCCTCGTTGAATAGTGGAGTTTCATCTTCTCCGTTTCCTCTGGCATAGTCAACGTTTTAACTTCTTGCCCAAGTCTAGTCATTCTACCTCCTTCCTTCTCAACTAACGGTTGGTTGCGCCTTGGTATTTGTTTTTTATTTGTACTTTTTACTTTTTAGTTTTACTTGTCAATTTTTAGTCCTTTATGTCAATTTTAACTTAATTTTAGTCTTTTTACTATATTAAGAATCCTTGCTCATTATTGAATGCCTAAAACTTATGTATGGTTTTTGGGGTTTTTTTTTATCTCAACAGACTGAAGATGCACATTGTATGTGCGAAACGTCTCTAATAAATTTTCTTCTGATGTGGTTGTCTGCGATTTCCTGAATGGATATATACATAAACATACACACACACACACACACACACACACATATATATATATTATATATATAATATATATATATATATATATATATATATATATATATATATATATATATATTCTCATCACATGTCACATAGACTGAATGCTTGTTGTATTTTAATTTTAAGCGTGATAAGAACTATATTTTTTGGTTAATTTTAAAATGCATATACGCATGCATATATATGAATATATGTTTATATACATAATATATATACATATATATGTATGTGTATATGCATTTTCAAAATAACCAAAAAATACAGTTCTTACCACTTCTAAAATACTACAAGCATTCAATCTGGGATTCGAACAGACCTTTTGCCAAACGGATATTAGAATCAAGTCAAAGCGAACATATTCTTTCTTCGCCGGAACAGCCAACGGGAAGAAATACGCAAATTTCACATTCTTATCCAACATGAAAAAGATTCGTCTCTTCATCCCCCACCCGCCCTCCGTTTTTTTTTCTTCTGCTCTTCTTCGTGCGAACCGACGCGAGGATAGGCAAGGAAAAGTCCAAGTCAAAGAGGGAACCCCAAATCGGAAAGAATGTGAGATTTGGATATCAGAGAGAACTTTTGCAAAGCAGATCACCTTTCTTTTTGACCTAGAAAAAAAAAAACATTATTAAGTAACTTAACTTCATAAAGGCGAGGCTTTAAGAACTTTTTCTTTGTACCCTTACTGTACAATAACTCGGAAAGAGTTGCTGTTTTTCTCCATTCTGTAGAAAAAGACAAAAATATATGTGCCTGAAATTACCACTTCCCTGACGCCGTTCGCTCTGCTGTGGAGAATGTCGATTAGTAGGTAAGCAGAAACGCAAACATATAGCTGAATAAACAGGACAGTGAGTTCGTGGCTGGAAATGGTTAATAACAAACATATGAAAGAATAAGCAATATTTATTAAAAAATGGGATATAAATGAAATCCTTCCTAGTCTATTTCATCGAGTGTTTCCGAAAGAGATAAGAGGCAACGATTCAGATATGTCCCGGATGATGGTAAGGGACCTTTATTTGACTAGAGAGAGAGAGAGAGAGAGAGAGAGAGAGAGAGAGAGAGAGAGATTTCCAAGTCTAGCTAGGTAGGCCTCTTCAAATGCTAGCAGGATATCTCTTGGGCCTAGAGATCCAGCAAAGTATCTAAATCCCTTCGTGTATTTGGTAATCACGAAGATGACTCTGGGACAGGTCCAGCTTGGCGCTATCTGTTTGATATCGTATCCGAAAACAAATACCTCTGGGATTCATCCTGCTGATGTACGTACTTGCTCTATGAAGCACAAAACGGACGTTTCAGGCTCTAATTTCTTTTCTACGAGGAAATATGTCAATCCCGATTTCCATATGGCTCTTTCTGTACATTGAGAAGCGGCTGTTCTCAAACTTTTATTTATATTTTTTTACGTGGAAATATTTCGCTTGTCGCCGATATCCATCGAGAACTTTTTTACATTCAGAAGTGTCTGTTTTCAAACTGAATTTTTTTCCACTTGGAAATATATCACTTAACCCCGATATCCTGACAACATTTTGTGTCTATAGAGAAATGGCGGTTCTTCAATGACGAATTGTCCTTTTTCTTTGAGCCCGGCGATAATAATAATTCATTTTCCAAATTTCTCTCTGATTTATACCACCGGGATTCTCGTCGCTGCATTTTGGCTCCAGTGATACTCATACTGGAAAATACCAGTTATTGAGCCTCTGGATTTTGAATGCTGTCGGATGCTGCACAAATTAGAAGGAAAATGATGAGTGGAGGGAAATTAATGAAAATAACGATCGAAAAAAGCAGTTCTTGCAAGACCGGTGTTTGAAGAGGCATAGAGCTAGTGAAGGGTAGCTGGGTGGGTTGGGATTGGAGGGAGTTGGCCTTGTTCTTGCACTTCCAGGGAGGCTGTGGAGTCGTGAGCAAGCTTGGAGGAATGTGAATGTTGGCACTGTGGTCGTTGGTATGGTTTTTTCTTTCTTTCTTTCTTTAGAAGTGCTATAAAAGGAATTTCATTGAATAGCGTAATTGTGTTAGTAATGTAGATATTCATATATCACACAGGATGAAAACAAAATATATAACATCATTATTATTATTATTATTATTATTATTCCCTACTCGTATGGTATATACAAGCCTACAAGTGAATGGAATTTCAAGCTTCCAAAGAATATGGTGTTCATTCGAAAGAAGTTACGGAAGGTATTAGGAAACGGAAAGAGAAGAGATAAGTCAGTATAAAAATACAAAAAATTAATAAATATATAAATGCAAATATAAAAATGTAAGTAAATTATTTAATGATAATAATGTATTGCAGCTTCGCTTGAACTGTTGAGGTTGTGATTGCTCCTCTCGGGAGAGAGTTCCAGAGTCCAGGGTCCTTAGACAGAGACGCGACACTTGGGCAAGTGTGGCTTTGGCGATCAGTGTCGAGGTTATGGTATCGAAGCTCCCAAATATTCAGCTCATTCGTGGGTCCTGATTCGTAGCTGCCCAGGAAGTGCAGGTGGCTCAGCGTTTCTGTCTGCACGAGCAGTTTCCGAGCTCAGCTTCGGTACATACCTTGCTTTGAAACCTTCATATTTTTTTTATCATTATGTTTTTTATGTCCCATATTTTTTTGGCTTCTCATATTTTTTGTTCCCCATATTTTTTTTATTTACCATATTCTTTTTTTACTTCCCATGGCTTTTATTATTTACCATTTTTTGTACTTACTTGGCCAAGTAACATTTTGAGGAATAAAAGACTTACGGATATGGGATGTTCGACATTTACTGCTTATAAAAAAGAAAATAAGCATTAGCAAAGATCGCCATTTAACTAAGAAAGAAAATTCAACTTTACAAAAATGGAGTTTCCGAGAAATCAGAGGTTTAGAAGGAAAGAAAATAGTCACGTAAATGGGCAGTCAAATTGCCAAATAGGAACGGGAGAAAAAGACCCTAGTGAAAGAAAAGAGATTAATTCATGCTAGGAAAAAGTGCTGGTTCTTAAACAAGTGAATAGCTAACGGGGCTCAGACTTTGATGAACGACGTGGAAAGCGTAGACGCTGTGATTGAATGAGTACTTCTGCGCTCTCAAGTACTCTTGATTTTATCTTGATCTTATAATCGGGTTCTTTGGTTTAACGTAAAAGCGGCCCTTATGAAGAAAGAAAAAATCTCAAAATAGCTGAGACTGGTGCTGTTGGAGGGATTAAAACTTGCTTCTATCAATAAATAAATATTAGATTCATTAATCCAGTATTTATTGAAACAGTTGCAAAGACGGATAGATTCATCGTAGCTGTACATCGTATAATCAAGGCCACCGGAAATAGATCTATCTTTCGGTGGTCTCTGTATAATGATCTATGAGCCGTGGCCCGTGAAACTTTAAAGAACCATGGCCCAGTGGTGGCCTATCCTTTATCGTTGTCAGAAGCAAGATCGTGGCCAACTTTAACCATAAGTAAAATCAAAATTACTTAGGCTAGGGGGTTGCAGTTTGGTATGTTTAATTAATGATTGGAGGGTAGATGATTCAACATACTAATTTGCAGCCCTCTAGCCTCAGTAGTTTTTAAGATTCTGTGGGCGGGCAGAAAAAGTGTGAACAGAAAAATGCAAACAACAAAAAAGGGCGGACAGAAATCGTTTTCTTTTCAGAAACTAAAACGAAGGAAGCCTTTTTATTATTATTATTTTATTGTCGTTGCATGAGAGAGAGAGAGAGAGAGTGTTAGGTGCGGGTGGGGGGGGGGGGGTGGGGGGGCGTGTTGGGGTAGAGAGGAAACAGGTTACTCCTCATCCATCTCTTCATCCATCATGATTGTATCCTCTTGAAAAACTATTGGGTCTGTTTGACTTTCTCTGACAGACCAGGAGAGGTCAATTCACAAGAAGTTTTAATTAATTACGAGGAAAGTATTTGCTTCCTCCGTCTGCCAGAACGATAGACTGGCGCGGATTTTGTTCTCTCTCTCTCTCTCTCTCTCTCTCTCTCTCTCTCTCTCTCTCTCTCTCTCTCTCTCTCTCTCTTTAATAAGGAAAGCCTTACATTGATTTAATTGTTTATCTAACATATTTAGACTTTACACTTCCAGAATTTGCATTGACATTCTCACTTATTTCTTTAAGAAAACTTATTGCTTTCTTTTATTCCTAGAACATCAATCTTACATTTCACTTATACCGGTTCAGTGTATATCTTGAACTCTGTATTTTCAGAACGCTGTATTTCCTGAACTCTGTAAATATTACTTGTCTAGGGGCTGTTGATCGTGTCTTAATTATGAAAGTTCTTATTGACTGACCCATTATGTAAATAGCAGCTTTGTAATTCTGCACTCTTCCATTCCAACCATTTAAAATCCAGCAAGCCACCATATCCTGCATTTTGTAAATTAGGCAGTAACCTAAAGGGTCTACAAGTCATGTACTTCTCTGATTGCCTCTGTTTTTGTCGATTTACATAGCATTCCCTCTCTACAGAAATTTAGAAATCTAGAGAAAATTATAAGTTCGTAACAGAAACGTCTCAATCATCAGTAATCAATGATTTTAATAGTTATGGAATTTGTATCAAAACTTCTACCAAAGTGAATGTTTTTAGACAAAGTCATTAGAAACAAGCTGCGGATGATCGATCCATTTTGCGTTTCATTCAAACATCATTTAATCAGGTACCACACTAGAAGGTTGAATGGATCTTTTCAGATAGAATATGTAAAAAATGGATGATTTTTTTTTCAAGTGGACCATTCGTTGTTTAATCTTCATGTATAGTGTAACGTTTTGGAACCGATATCTTGAACCAGCGAAGAGGTTTAGGTGATCTGATCTCAGAGTCATTATAGTAAACCCAAAGAAAGAGACAAATGATATAAATCATTCATTTAAAAAGTGAGAATAAAGGTGTTGTGAAGCATAGGAAACGACTTAAGCTTTCTTTACTCAACTTATGATTGTTAAAGTAGATTTAACGTTTTTCGGTTTCGATTCCATCGGAAAGGGGGAAGCCATACGAGGAATGAACACATTCCTCATACAGAGGTGGAGAAATTCCCCTCAATCCCCATCGTTTCCTAAAAATGAAAAGACTTAATGAATGTGAGGGAAGGAATTAGTCTTCCACAAATCACATACATAACTCTGAGCAAAGGGAAGGAAATAGTTCGTATTTTAGCAGAGATCCAATATTGGATGTTGGCTTCCCTTCAGATCGAAACTTTTGTTGTTTTGGTGGGTCCTCTCATCTTCCTCCGGAGTTGGTAACTGGGGTCGTATTTTTCTAGGAACTGAGGCTAGAATACACAGTTATCAGTTTCGTGAATAGAAGTATTACGAAGTTTGCGTTGTACCCACTGTTAACATTTTTTTGCATGCTAGATTTGAATGATTGATACGGTGCGTGAGTTTTAGTTGTCTGTCAGTCTGTTGTGTTTCTTCTAAGTCTTCAGAATTATTAGTTAAAAGCTTTCTACATTGTAGTTATCCACATATTTGTGAGAATTAATCACGAATCACATGCAAGAAAAATAAACGAGAAAATGAAAATAATAATAACACCCCATAAGTATACGTCAGTGTTAAAAAATACTACCAAAACGGGAAAAGTTGAGCGTGCTCCTACAAGCTTCCCTTCCCAGCAAAAAAGAAAGAAAGAAAAAACTTTTTTTCAAGAATACAAAGGTAACAAATGATGAACAAAAAACAAAAGCCTAAAACACATGCACATACATTATATATATATATATATATATATATATATATATATATATATATATATATATATATATATATATATATATATATATATATATATATACAGATAGAGATAGAGAGAGAGAGAGAGAGAAAGAAATATATATATCTTTGATTGCAATTTTTACTCACGTTTATATATATATATTATATTATATATATATATATATATATATATATATATATATATATATATATATATATATATATATATATATATATATATATATATATATTTCTCTCTCTTCTCTCTCTCCTCTTTATGGGGAAAGAAAGGTAAAGGATAAACCCGAATAATGTCTTGCTATTTGGCAACATTAAATGGTGTTTATTCGAAACTAACGTGAAAAAGAAATTGTAATCAAACGCACTATGAAATTTTATGTATACCGATTGATTGCAAACGCTATGAATTAGGCACCGTTCTCTTATGCCCACAGATCCGTTTTAGGTCTGTCAGGGACAGCAGAAACTTCCCCCAACAAAACTGAGGACTGAATAACTGTAAGATTATCGTATCATCTTCATTCAGTAAAGCCTTCGTTTTCTGGGCCGAGAATTATGTCTCCAGTAACCCTTAAAAATAACATCGTTGAACCAAACTAAAACTTCTTTCAGTATTCTTCTGAAGGTGGAAAAAGAAACCCACAAAATTACTGAGCATAACTTGTTTACTTGTAAGTCTTTACATATTATTTTACTCAACACGCGAGTAATTTCAGGCCCATATCTTAAGAAAGGGCCACAGATAGGGCCGGAAAGTACTCGAGTGCTGAGTAAAATAAGTAAATACTTACAAGTAAACAGGCTATATTAGAAATTTTGTGGGTTACTTTTTTCAAGAATATTGTTGCCACGTTACCATCCTGCGGAACCCCAGCAAACGGAATGTCTGGTCTCATTGGAAACCGTATCAGAAGCATCTAGTTGCCACTGGATCAACATGCTCTGAATGATATCTGATCTGTAATTACTAAGAAAGAAGCTTTCTTCTGTGTTTATCATCCTTGAGAATTTCATTCAGACACTCCATATCCTTTCTGAGATGCATGGAATTGCTATTTTGTATCAAATTTGGATACCTAGAGAGCTAAGACTGATAAAATGATTCTCTTTTGGAACAGAATAGCATTGAAGGTGTTCGAAATTCGTGTTTTTAAGGAAATCGCTTTATCGACTGAGAAACGTTGCCGAGTTCCAAGCTATTCCGTTCGGTAGGTCCTCCTGGGTAAGAAACTGAAACAAGGTTACCTTCATTTTAGCTATACCATCAGAGAGAGAGAGAGAGAGAGAGAGAGAGAGAGAGAGGAGAGAGACGAGAGAGAGAGAGAGAGAGAGAGAGAGAACTTGAAAATTTAATTTCTTATACTTTTGACTCTTCCTATATATATATAGCTACATATATAGATATATATATATATATATATATATATATATATATATATATATATATATATATATATATATATATATATATATATATATATATATATATATATAATATATATATATATATATATATATATATATATATATGTATATGTATATATATATGTGTGTGTGTGTGTGTGTGTGTGCGTGTATGAAAAGAAATGTTAAAATGCCTTTCTTTATATCACAGTAAATTGTCGCTCTGGAAGATTTCCGAAGCAGTATTTCGAATGACCGTGAGCAATGTTCTAATTTCCTGCACGAATCCCATTCGAGCGAGAGACTGTAGCCACCAGGAAACTCAAAGGAGATTTATACCGGACATTAAGAGCAAAAAGAATATCAGCAGAGCTTGATTCAGTCTCATTGTTCACGAATCATTTCATCGGGTCAAGGTCTCTCCTGCCGCCGTCTACTTAGAATGTTTGACTGAGCTCATTCCAAATTCATTGAGGAAATCTACGTAATGTTACGTGACATCATTATCACATTAAATGAAGGTCGTGGGAATGAAATTAAGCTCCATTTGGCAATAGCAAAATCAATTACTTTTGTTTAAAAGAATATAAACATTTTCAGCGACTCAATATCAATTCGATTATTAAGTGCTGTAAGGTTATGTGGATATATATATATATATATATATATATATATATATATATATATATATATATATATATATATATATATATATATATATATATCTTATCTCCCGCTTGTCCACTTATTATAATGGTGTAAGACAGCGAAATATGGTTTTGTCTTTTCTTACGACTGTTATTCGTAAGCATTGTGGGTTCTACTTCTCTTCTCGTCTACAGGTATCTAGTTGAGTTTGATTCTTCTTAAAATAAGGGAGATGATTCAAACGGAGGAAGTTGAAACTTAACAGCTTTATTTCTTAACTCCATCACTAGAGTAGAGAGATGGTTTGGTCAGATGACCACTCCGTTTCGTAACTAAAAGAGAACTAATAATACAGGGCATCGTGTCGATAGCGGAACACTAGCTATCTCAGCGATTTTATATATAAAATGAATACGTAGTCCGCCGGCTCGGAAGTCATGAGTTTCCGCCGCGGGTAACAGGTCAACCACTTCCCATGGAAGGTGTTATTAGCTGTTTGTAAACAAGAATGATGAGATGACCAAATGCAAACCAGGCTACTGCAAGCATTGCACAGCGTGGTCTAGATTCACATTGTCACGTAGGACGCTCCTAATTCACCAATGACCCCTTAGGTCGTGGGTTCTATTTACAGATATGTAATTTATCTGCATATTTTAATGTATTTATTACATTAGGCTTGGACAGCTACCATTCAAGCCTTGAATAACAAAAGTTACGTTAAACATGGTTTCTTAGGAGTGTGCCCGTAACTTGCATAAAAGGTTTGTTACATACACTTTTTGGACATATTCATAAATATAGAAAAATGCATGGAAAATATAGATCCATGTTTGATATATATATGGCATATAATGTAAATAATGATTATTAGGTACCAGAAAAAAAATTAAAAGGTTAACATGTATACATGAAGATTATAGTAATAGGTAACCCGATTAAGAATAATTGTTACTCTGCAAAGATACATAACATGATCATGAATAACTGTTCAAGAGTACTTGTTACTCTTTGTAAAGATATAAAGATAACATATAATTGTGCACAGATATAGATTCCTGGTACGTACACGCACCAACAGTTTAATATATAGGGCTTCAATATTTTATTAGGTGCCCAAAAGATACTTTTATGTATTTTAATATATAGGGCTACATTATTTTATTAGGTGCCCGAAAGATACTTTTAGCTGTTCATATATATATATATATATATATATATATATATATATATATATATATATATATATATATATATTTATATATATATATATATATATATATATATATATATATATATATATATATATATATATATATATATATATATATATATATATATATATATATATATATTATATATATATATAAAGCATAGGCTTGGAGTCTCTTGTCCTACATATTGCCAGCATACAGACCGCTTTTCACACACAACACAATTCCAGACAATTTTCCTCGGAGTCAGGTGAAATGGCCAGTTTCAGATGGCTCTGAAAGTAAACGCTTTTAACGCAACAGGAGTGTCGTCTGGACGCGGCAGAACGTTCCTTTGAAGATCCGTCTGTGTTCGCCTCAACCTACGCCAAGCAAAGATGTTAACGGCGATAATAATCATTGCCGTAACACAAAACACGGTTAGCAGCACGTAGAAACGAAGATTTTCTCCTCCTGCATAAGTCGGCGACGTGTGGTCCATCTCAGCCAGTTGCGTCAAACGATGAGCCACCTTCGCGTTGTATGGGAGAGGTAGTGATGGGATAACTGTAGTCGCCCACGTAAAATTGGCAAAGAACTCCCGTTCGCGGATTATAGTGTTAATCGCGCGGACCGTGTAGTTTGTAGACGTCCCGGTACATCCGTCTGCTGCGACAAAGACCTGGGAGTGGGCTGTGGTCCCGTCCAGACATGCCACTTCAAAGCCTGCCTTGTCGTATCGGATCCACGAGCCGTTGTTCAGTCTGTAATTGAACTTATTACTGTCAAAAGGATAAAGTTTTTTTCAGACAAACCTTCGTGTGTATGGGAGAGAGAACCGTTTAGCACTATGCCTAACTCACATGAATCCATTGATATAGGATGGAATTCAAAAGAGTCAGCTGTAAAACTTTATTATTCATGGCTTCTGAACAGTGAGTGAATTTATCTAAGTCTTTAATGACTGTATATGATTTCCTATCAGGGGAAATCAATACGTGTCCCGTCAAATTGGATATTACTGGACTTGAGTTATTCGTCATGAAGTTGGGAACGGTGCTATTTTGTATGATTGCCAGGCATCGCAAGAATCAAAGGGAATGGTTATCATGATCCTGTAATTTTCAACGCTTACCGATATCAAGCTATAATAAAAATTTATTTTATGGGCGTCTAATAAAGGAATGTAACCTAGTTTCTCCTGTCCGTTCTCCAAAGTTAAAGTCAGATCTATAATAGGCATAAGATGTGGGGATAACACACCCTTTGTTGCTAGCGTAATAGCTTCTACATAGTCCTTTGATTTCTCAATAAAATGTGATATTTTGGTACGGATATGATCTATTTTCAAACTATAATAGGCTAACGTAGCCAGCAAGTGTTGTACTTCCATAATCTGATCGATATTACTAGAATGTTCGTTCACCAAACTCATTATTTGATTGATTGAGGATAACTGGCTATGCAGTTCGGAGAAAGCTAATTCGGTTTTATGTTGCAAAAAACTCAATTCTCTTATTTTGATCATTTATTTTAAGGCGATTAGAAATTCCTAAGCCTAAACTTGCAACAGATCCAAAGATGTTTAATCCAGCAAAGATAAGCGGGTTGCGACGTTCGAAATTATTGTGCCGCACAGACCACATCAGCAGGTCTCGAGCCAGATCTTCTGCCTCGGCGGTTTTATTCTGCAAGTCGTATGATAACATTTCCGCGACGCTGATTGTTTGAGCTAGCGAACCCTCTGAGTTAGCATGAAAATGACGTTGGTGCATTTCCTTTAACGAAACAGCAAACCTCAACAGGTCACTCTTTAGGTAATGACGTCATCCTCAGGAAGAAATATCCGCCTGCATATTAACTTCTATGACTATATTGCTTGCGGTAATGAAAACGTCTTCTGTTCTTTCTACAATAGTGCCATGAGTAAAATCTAATTCTTTTGTTTTAGCGCTCTTCCCACACGACAAAGATGTCTGAACAAACAATATCACTCCTAACAATAAAAGCTTCATTTTAGAAACCTGCAATGAGTAAAATATATGTAATAACTCATGTTAAAGAAAAAATGTTTACATACAAGTATGATTGATACATATATAAGTTATTATACAAGTTTCATAGATACAAAAATTTCCCTCACTTCCATCTACCATTCTTTTAATTTTCTGATATGTGCCAATGGAACGATTCTCATATCAGTTGGTGGGATACGTTTTGAACCCTAAATCTATTGGCCGTTAATGTTTCTAAAATGTTAAACGGGCCTTCAAACTTAGGTGTCAGTTTGTAGTTTAATCCTTTACGTACGTATACTTGTATGTATACCTTATCGCCCACGGCATATGTTTTAGTTGGCTTAGCTATTTTATCATGATTTCTTTTCATTATGATTTGTGATTCTTCCAGATTCTTACGAAGTATATTATAACGACTTATGCTTGTATCCATAACATACCTCAGAGGATTTATAAATTGGTTGAATACATGGAAAGGCGTTCTAGCTGGGATACCGTACAGTGCCTCGTGCGGCGACATTTTAATAGATACATGATATGAGTGATTGAGAGTGCTTAGTACCGCAGGTATGGCAATGTCCCAGTTGGGGTCCATCCCCCCTAAGGTGACCCTTAAAATGTTTAAAACCTTACGATTTGCTCTTTCCACTAGCCCGTTAGACTCTGGGTGGTAGATCATGGTATTGATTTTCTTTATGCAAAGGAATTCACAAAATAAGTTAAGGAAGTGATTATTGAATTCTCCACCAGAGTCAGATATTATCATGTGTGGAATTCCATGTTTACAAATGTAGCACTTGTAAAACTTCCTAGCGCACTCGACTGTGGTTTTTGTTTTAAGCGCTATCAGTTCTGTATATCGAGTCAAGGCATCTATGATTACTAGGAGGTGCTTATTTCCTCTGTCTGACTCGTAAAACCCTGTTAATAAATCTAAGTGTACTCTTTCAAAGGGTTGATTGGGCACGGGATAAGCCCCTAGGCTGACAGGTGTCTTCGTGTGCCCTTTGTTTTCTTGACAAGTCCGACAATTAGCTATGTGCTTTTTTATATCTGTAAGCATTGTATGCCAATAAAATAAGGATTTGGCTTTCTGTGACATGATGGAGAAACCCGGGTGACCGTGCAATGGATTTGCATGCAACCAATTTAAGACAGTGGGTATGAGTGAAATCGGTACCACCACCTGGTCGTTATTCAGCTGTGTGTGTTGCAGGTTTTCCTCGCCACGGATCTACACAGGATATTATCTTTGATTATATAATTCGGCTGCTTATACTTTATATATTCCTTTTTCTTAGGATTTCCGTTTAACGCGTTTATGATTTTTTCTAATTGCTGATCTTTTCTTTGTTCCGTCTGTAATACTGCAGCACTCCAGCCCGATCTTCCTGTTCAGATATAGTTTTAACAATAGGCACGGATGTTGATATATCTATTAATTCAGCTAATGGCTCTGTACAAGATAACGCGGGGTTGCGTGATAATGCGTTAGCAATGATATTTGCTTTCCCAGGTAAATACCCGATCCTCACGCCAAAGTCTTGGATAATCATATGCCACTGAGTTCGTTTAGGGCTGTGACAAAAGCCTTTAAAGAAGTCAGTTAGGGGCTTATGATCAGTGAGAACCTTGACGGGATAACCGTATATTATGAACTTAAAATGCACTAGTGAATTAACAATAGTGAGCCCTTCCTTGTATACTGCATATTTACTTTTCGGAAGGTCTCAGTTTACGTGAATAAAAAGCTATAGGGAAAAACTGTTTGTCATATTGTTGAAGCAAATACCCATCTACTCCTAGGTCTGAGGCGTCTGTTGCAATAAAGAATTCCTTACCGAAGTCAGGAAATTTTTAAGATAGGGGAACTACACAGTTCATCTTTCAATGTATCGAACGCCTGTTGATGTTTCTCAGACCATATGAAATCTACGCCCTTCTTTATAAGATCGGTTAGGGGAGCGGCTATGATTGAGTAGTTGCGTATAAAACGCCTGTAGTAACCACTACATCCTAGAAATTGCTGTATTCCCTTGACGTTAGTAGGTATCGGAAAGTTACAGATAGCCGATACCTTATCATGGACTACTTTAAGACCTTGACTAGACACCGTGAAACCTAAATAGACTAGTTCTGTTTTAAAAAATTCACACTTACTTATCTTTACCCTTAGGTTATGCTGCCTTAGTCTTTGTAGCACTAACTCTAATTTACGTAGATGTTCTTCTAAGGTATTAGAAAAGATTACAAGGTCGTCCATATAGTCATGTAGGATATCCCCTAACAAGTCTCCAAACACAATGTTGATCATTCTAGTAAAAGTTATGGGAGCACAACGTAAACCAAAAGGCATACGCAAAAATTCATAATGTCCCCTGGCTGTGCTGAAGGCAGTGTTTGGGTTACTCTCCTTTTCTAACGGTATCTGGTGGAAACCCTTGAGTAAGTCCAAAACTGGTAAAATATTTGTTCTGACCTAGTAAAGATAGAATATCGTCAGTACATGGCACTGGGAATCGGTCAGGGATCGTTTCCTCATTTAAGCGACGGAAGTCTACGCAGATACGCCAAGTTCGATC
This sequence comes from Macrobrachium nipponense, assembly GCF_015104395.2. NCBI lineage: Eukaryota > Metazoa > Arthropoda > Malacostraca > Decapoda > Palaemonidae > Macrobrachium > Macrobrachium nipponense. The sequence continues at coordinate 98,211,351 of NC_087207.1, read as the reverse complement.
TTTTTTCGGTACGACTATTAACGGAAAATTATAAGGGCTGTTTGATTTCCTAATGACTCCTTCCTTTAGCATTTTACCTACTTCCTCATTTATCTCATTCTGGAATTTCATAGGGAGTCTGTACAAAGGTACATAGATAACTTTCTGCTTGTCTTTTAACCTTATTTGGTGTTCTATGACATCCGTTTTTCCTAAGGATCCATCCGTAGTGGAAAAAACATCATGATATTTAGTTAAAAGATCAAGAAATTTTTGCTGAAATTAAATTCTTCTTGAATGTCTTTATTGATTTTATTTTTTATAGATTGCAAAAGGGATTCATCCGCAACTGATTGAGCATGATTGATCTCAGCTACGGTAAGAATGCGATGTTTATAAACTTCCACATCCAAGATATGTTGATTTTTGTGAATTACTAAAGTGGTATTCAAATGATTACAGACTTCGATGTTACATTGTTGTTGTGAGCCGACTGTATAAATGGCTTGTGTGACGGATAATCCGTGTGTTTTCAGAGTGTCAGAAAGGATATAGCATTTAAGATCCCGGCAAGTTTTCTTTACACGCACTAATATGTTCGAAGTTACGTTCGGCTCAAGAGTTGCGTGCAAGCTGATATTACGGGTGAGCGAGAATTCTGTTGGGTCGCATGGATTATTTCTTGGTTCATGAGACAAGTGATTGGTTCTTCAATGTATGTTACTATTCTATTTATTGTCTCCTTATTATCTAAAACTGATTTTAAGGTGTTAGAAGACTTATAGAATTTTCCTTTGATATACACGCCGTGTTTTGCAGGGGCTAAGGTAATGTTTTGAGTGCCCATAGACGGGTATCCTATAATTACAGCGGGATACATATCAATGTTTTGTACGTTGATAAAGGTATCGGAAAACGTGCGCTTACCGACCTTGTACTGAACATGAGTTACTCCTACCACATTTAACTCATTATTTCCTATACCCGAGAGTCTAACTCCGGACTTCTCTATAGGGAAGTTTGAAAAAAGCAAATGATGTAAATGACTTATGATCTAAATTTACTGCATGTAAGGTTGGGCGTAACTCATCTTGACTTATAATTGCATGAATTTGTTGCAAATCTACGGGAACCTGCACTGATTTTTTGGATTCGGCCGTGTGTTTCATAGGAAAATCGATTGCCTCACAATGATCTGGTAAATGATTAAATTGATTATTTGATACAAAAGATGTTGATATGAATGACCCAACATCGTCCTCTCCCCCCCTGGAGCTTACTACGTGGTATGTGCTTTGTTTTGCACACTCTGAAAATTCGCCTGACCTTGCGAGTTCTGGCTAGATGGCCCAGGAACAGAGTTACTTGAAGCACGATTTGTTTGTTTGTGATGCTGAGCAGCATTACTGTTCGCCTGCTTCTTTTTAAAGTACTGAGGACCCTTCTTTTTGTTTTCATTGGCAACTGTTTGCTTGTTTTTAGGATTCTGCTGTTGATTCCGCGAGAAGCACCGATTATATGAATGAGAGGAACTGTTGTGAATTGAACAAAAATGCGTCCGACAGTCTGAAATCATGTGACCTGGTCGTTTACAGTTATAACAAATCATCCCTGCAGCTTGATTATTATTGACCACGTTTACTTGTTGTGGTTTATCCTCATTTTTTGCAAAAACTTGAGTAAACAAGGGATCAAGGTCAGTACATTTAGACATGTGTTTTTTTATCTGTTTATACACATCTAGTTCCGTACTGTTGGGCTGTAGCTTTTTGTCAAAACACCGCACTAAAGCTTCAGGCAACATGACTGTCATACACGTGAGGTAAATCAAATGTATGAAATCTTTCACGGCGATTCTGGAACTTGTAACCCACGCGGAGTTACTTAAATTAACCTGATATTCATTTAGCCGGTCGGCAATTAGCGCCGCCCATTCTACAACATTAAGCTGAGTCATAGAGGCTTGGTTAAGGATATTCCTTAAAGCCAGCACTACGTCTAAAGCCTCTTCACTGCCATATACAGCAAGTAACCTAACTTTGAAATCGTCCATGTAACCACCTCTTGGAAAGAAACACCTCTCAGATATGCACTTGCGTCTCCTTTAGCAAAGTCTATGAAGCTTTTGGCTTCCTGTAATTGTACAGATGGGTCTGTGATGCCTTTTGCATTTAAATGAGCGTCTACAGATGAGATCCATGACTCAACGTTTTGAGGCAGGAACCCATTGACCCGACCTTGAAAAGGGACTATTGCTGACCTAGCACTGACGAGAGTCACAACATTGGGGTTACCCGGTGTGGAAGAACCAGCCACAATAATTGCCATGTTAACTTTTACTTTTTTCTTGTCACTACGATTTCTTGCGATCCTATCAAAATATCTATAAGAGTACACACGACCACTACGTAAACGCATATGCAATATAAAGTAAAAATGTGTTGCAAATAATAGGAAAATCCCCCCCAATAAAGATAATATTAATACATGTAATTTGATAAAGATATTTTCCGGAGAACTCATGGAAGAAAAAGCGATTAGCAACAACGAGAAAAAGAATCTGCGGACGAGAACTCGTAGTTGAAGGTTGATTCCTGTAATGAATTCAGATTAAGATTGGATAACTCACCCCAGGAATACTGGACGATCGACTCTTGATGTACAACACTTCACTGAAAAAACCTGAATGGATAAAGAATGTACTTAGCTCTGGTATATATGCGGAAAGAATGTTGACGTTCTGATGACGTCACAGCCTCTCTCTCTCTCTCGCGTCGCAGGAAGCCGTCGATGTCGTGATGACGTCACAGCCTCTCTCTCTCTCTCTCGCATTGCTTCCTCTTGACCTAATCTTCCACGTTCTTGCCTGTGATCGCGCGTTGTTTTCTATGGTGGTTTCTTCCTTCCGTTGATGTCCGATGCTGCTTTTGCGTCCAGTTTTGATTCTTGGAGATATGCGATGACAGTCGTTCACTTAAACGTCGAAGTTGATGCTCGAATTCGTCTCGATGAAGGACATTTCTTCGTCTTCATAGGATGTTTACAGTTGCATGTTGATTGAAGATCCCGTTTCCTCAGTTTATTATTGACTTATAGCTGGGCTTCGATGATATATTTCTTCGGTAGACGTATATGGTTCTTGTGTATGTAGATAGGCGCTGCCACCATTTTCTTATCTCCCGGTTGTCCACTTAGTATAATGGTGTAAGAAAGCGAAAAGAGGTTCGTCTTTTCTTACGACTGTTATTCGTAAGCATTGTGGGTACTTCTCTTCTCGTCTACAGGTATCTAGTTGAGTTGATTCTTCTTTAAAGTAAGGGAGATGATTCAAACGGAGGAAGTTGAAACTTAACAGCTTTATTTCTTAACTCCATCACTAGAGTAGAGAGATGGTTTGGTCAGATGACCGCTCCGTTTCGTAACTAGAAGAGAACTAAATAATACAGGGCATCGTGTCGATAGCGGAACACTAGCTATCTCAGCGATTTACATATAAAACGAATACGTAGTCCGCCGGCTCGGAATCATGAGTTTCCGCCACGGGTTAACAGGTCAACCACATCCCATGGAAGGTTTTATTAGCTGTTTGTAAACAAAAATGATGATATGTCCAAATGCAAACCAGGCTACTGCAAGCATTGCACAGCGTGGTCTAGATTCACATTGTCACGTAGGACGCTCCTAATTCACCAATGACTCCCTTAGGTCGTGAGTTTCTATTTACGATATGTAATTTATCTGCATATTTTAATGTATTCATTACATATATATAATATATATATATATATATATATATATATATATATATATATATATATATATATTATATATATGTATATATATATATATAATAATCTATATATTATTATATATTATATTATATGTATATGCGAAAAATCACGGGAGATGCACGTGACTTTATTACACAACCAAATACCACAGGATAATGACTTGGGGAAGGTCAGTACCAAGCACTTTCTTCTGTTTATTCAGGAATCATCCTGAATAAACAGGTGAAAACGTTTGGTACTGTCAATTTCTTGTGGTATTGCGCTTATATATAGATATATATATATATATATATATATAGATATATATATATATATAATATATATATGCATATATATATAGATATATATATATATATATATATATATATAATATGATATATATATATATATATATATATATATATATGCATACACTGTCTGTTTGTGAGAGTTTCTGATGATGGATGAAGTATGTGAACCATGCAGTTACAATGAACTAGGCAAAAGATGAAAACTCTGAGGGGGGTGAAATGATTGTGTTACAAAAGGTAAATTCAAAATTGCACCCCACAAAGGATTAAAGATAAACAGTTATGCTTGTTTAATAGTAAAATTACTTTATATTTATGCATTAGGAACATCATCTCGGTTCGTCATCGAACGAAAAACCTAAGACTCACTTTAAGCGTAAGACGGTAAATGTCGCTTGGAACCTGGAGAATAAAAACCGCCTCTCCAAACGGCATATTATTGCAAAGTTTCCCCTCTCAAATGTTAAGGGGAAATACGACCACAGGCGGTCAGGGGTCACCCACTGACATTTTAGGAAGGTTTCTCAGTCCCTCGGGGCGCTTTTAGATTTATACTGGTCCCGGGACGGGGTGGCTTTTAGATCTGAATATAGCGGCCCTCGCATCCGCCGCAAAACTATGTCCCTTCCTTCATTGGATGGCTGCCGCCTATCGAAAATCCATAAAGAAATAACGGTAGCAGCATCACTTTCCTTGAAGGTCTTCTCTCAGATGCAAGCATCTCGTCACTGGGCGAGGAGGCGAGTATCGGCATTCAATCTTGTGATCTCTCGTCAACAAAGTTAGAAATGCATAGAAAAATGAAACACTGGGAATAAATAATGGCCGTTTTCTTTCTTGGTTTCCTGAGACATCTTTGAGATAGCTAACATATGCTGTTGGAAATTTGCATAGGTGTGGTTGGGTTAAAGTACTCGCTCACACACAAATACACGAAAGACACACAAGTTCCAGCGCACACTTCCCTAACCTATATAAACATATATGTGCGTGCATGTGATTTTTCAAACCGATTCAACATGAGATCATAAGAGGTTTGCAGAGACCCATTGTATATATATATCCATATATATATATATATGCATACTGTGTCTGTTTGTGAGAGTTTTTGATGGTGGATGAAGTTTATTATTATTATTATTATTATTATTATTATTATTATTATTATTATTATTATTATTATTATTATTATTATTATCATTAGACTAAAGTGACAAAGGAAGTGAATATCAAAGATTATGAAATAATAGATATTTCTTGACGAAATGAAGCATGTTAAAAGTCTTACGGTCAGTTAGAAAGGAGGAAGAAACAGCCACAAATTTGCCCTACTTATGTGACAAAAAGGTCCCACTTTCACTCTTGCGAACTGCAGTATGTCTCCATGGCTACATCTTCAATGAGACGTGGGAGTTTTATTGTGAAAAGTTAGAACAGCAAAGTGTGCTATTCTTGTAGTTATTGAAAGCACGCTAATGTGGGTGTCATCCCTTAAATTACTAATAAATCTCCGGTGAAATTAGAAAGTGGTCGCCCACTACCGCTGCTGCAGTGCGTTCCGGAATTATGGAATCGTGAATATTCCAGTTCCTGGTTCCCTCCAGGCTGATATTGTACTGGATCATTTAAAGCACGGAGTTGGAATTGTTATTCACAAAGATAAGATAGATGCTTCACCTAAATTGACGACAGTGATTTGGTTAAGACTGAAGGTATTTCGCCAGGAAAAGAGGACGAGTTGGATAATTCTTTTATATTCTACGTACTTTTAATATATATATATATATATATATATATATATATATATATATATATATATATATATAATATATATATATATATATTTGGAAAAACGAATTTTCTGTACAGCGTATAAGCAAAGCCATCGAAAATAGATCTATCTTTCGGTGGTCTTGGTATAATGCTGTATGAGCCGGTGCCCATGAGACTTTAACCTCGGCCTGGTGGTGGCCTGCCTTTTATAGTTGCCAGCAGCACGATCATGTATAAATCTAACTTTTAATCAAATCAAAACTGGACGACCAACATAGCAATTTACAACTCTCTAGCCTCAGTAGGTTTTAAGATCCGAGGACGGACAGAAAAAGTGCGGACAGAAAAAAAAGAGCGGACGGACGGACAAAGCCATCTCAATAGTTTTCTTTACAGAAAACTAAAAGTAGACCAGTTCGTTAGGAAAATGGACAAATTCTTGTTTGTTGACGTTTTCAGTATTGGAGTAACATTATATTTCATGGATGGGAATTCTGTGCTGCTGAGTAATATTTCAATTCATGTCTCTTGACTGAAATACTGAACCGGTAATGGGATAAACTCTCTCTCTCTCTCTCGTCATCTCTCTCTCTCTCCTCCTCTCTCTCATGATGGAAGATGCACCCGACTGTCTGCTTAAAGGTGCCAGGTTTGACCTGGATCGCAGAGGAGGTTGTCTTTGTATGTACCCTTAAATAATGTTCCCAAGCTGACCTATTCTTCTACCAAGTAACAGATCACAGCCAGAGATCGGAGATAAGCAACTGATCCCAGTACATTTTACAACGCCGTCTATTTCAGTTCCAGTTTTAGAAATTGAACAGTTTTTTACGTCAAATTTATATACAAAGTGAGATGTTTGTCAAAGAAAATTCCTTTATGGGGTATTCTCAGTGCTCTAGGGGAGAACATAGCCCGAGAATCTACCCATAAAACCGTGTGGGATGTTTCAAAAGCATTTTTCGAAACCTTTCTCTTCAAAATAAATTGTTAAACTCAGTTTCGACAGGGAGGAGGGTGACAATGCAATATCGGAAGGGAAA
>NC_087207.1:98199720-98203975 GCF_015104395.2 Macrobrachium nipponense | reverse complement strand
CTGCAACCCCTTTCATTCCTTTTACTGTACCTCCTTTCATTCCCCTTTTACTGTACCTCCTTTCATTCCTTTCTTCCATCGTGCTATCCACCTTCTCCCAACAGTTATTTCCTGTGCAACTACGAGATTTACCCCTCCTGTTACACCTTTCAAAACCTTTTTACTCTCAATTTCTTTCCGGCCGCGAATGACCTCTTAGGTCCCAGTGTTTTGAACCTTGGCCTAAACCCTATGATTCCAGTACATCGAGAGTTCGATAGAAGACCTGCATTCATTATATTTTCTATAAACTAAATGTTTCCAACAGAAAAAATCTCTTTTCATAAAAGAAATGAAAGAGAGAAAAACAAACTGCTTAATCATCGTGAGTGCAAAGCTGAAGAAAGGTGATAGAGATAAAGTAACATAATTCATTTCTGAAAGTGTTTTTTTTTGTGCTGGAATAAACGAGAGAGAAGAACTCAAAATGAATTCAGGTGGCAAGAGCAACAGGTGTGTTACTTGAGAAAATACATCAGGATTTTTCCTACACAAATGAAGTTTCATTAATAAGACTCTTTCGGGACCAGGAGAAAATCTGAAGTCTTATCAAGCTGTTTTTATGATCTGATATATCATGTTAGTTTTATTTGCTCCCCCATCGAGCAAAAAAAAAAAAAAAAAAAAAAAAAAAAACAAAAAAAAAAAAAAAAAAAAAAAAAAAAAAAAAACACCCCCGGTCCTCTCTTACATCACGCTGCAAAAATCTGGTAGTTTGGTCCTCTTTAAACATAAGTTTCTTTCTGTCTCTCCATACTATATATATATATATATATATATATATATATATATATATATATATATATATATATATATCTATATGGGGGTGTGTGTGTGTGGTGTGTGTGTGTGTGTAGTGTGTGTGTGTTCAGTGTGTATGTTATTTATATATACAAATTTCCACTTTATGGTCCTGAAAGAAAACTACTGTGCCAAACTTTGACTGTCCGAACGTTTTTCTGTCCCTCACTTTTTTTGTCCGCCCTCATACCTTAAAAACTACTGAGGCTAGAGGGTGCAAAATGATATGTAGATCATCCGCCCTCCAATCATCAAACAATACTAAATTGTAGCCTCTAGCCTCAATAGTTTTTTATTTTTTTAAATTTTGGGTTAAAGTTAACCCATAATCGTGCGTCTGGCAACGATTATAAGCCAGGCCACCACCGGATCGTGGCTCCTACAGCATTATCCCCCCCCCCCAGAAAACCAAACCCAAACCGAAAATAGATTTGTTTTCGGTGACCCTGATTATACGATGTACATAAAAACTTGACTGCCACCGAATTTTTACATGTTTTTTAATTAATATTATAAGTTTTTTCAATCCGAAACCAGTCTTATACAAGTTGTACTGAAAGCTAGACAAAGGAGAGGAATCATCCCATTCGGAGCGTCCTAAGGAAAGCCTAAAATCTCCAAGGGAATCGTCCAGAACAATCTTGCCCAATACAAAATCGAACCAAGATTTGGTTTTGGATAGAAAGGGCTGGCTTCATTCCTCGATGGAAATCCCGACATTTTTTTCGTTGACTATTTTTCATTTCCCAGGGCAAATTCCGCATCGAAGGGGGGGGCTTTCATTTCATATACTTCACCTTATCCCCTCTAAAATTGGTCGAGTCGCGTTTCGACTATCCCTGAATGGTGACTGCGGTGATAAAGGTATCAATCTGACGATTCCTACAATTTTGTATATTTTTTATTTGTTGATCTATCTGCTTTTTTTTTTTTTAACTGATCTCCTCTTTCTGTATTTCCCATTACCCTCTTGTTGCCTCTTTCGAAAGAACACCATATTCTTTGGAAGCTTGAATTTCCAAGCAAGGTCGATGGCCCTCCTTTGAGTGATGTGTTCCTTATAAATAGGGTTCATCTTTCTATAAGTAATAAATAATATATTAATATTGAGGATACTTTGCCACACACACACACACAACACACACACGCGCGCGCGCGCGCGCACACACGGCACACACACAAACACACACACAATATATAATATATATATATATATATATATATATATATATTATATATGTATATCTATATTTATATATATACATACATACATACATACATACATACATATACATATATATATATATATATATATATATATATATATATATATATATATATATATATATATTCACTATCTATATGGAATATACATACTTTGCGTATATATGTGAAATATACACCTTTTCAGTTATGTTTGTTGTTTGAAAAAGTCAAAATGTAAACACCAGGTATGGCAAAAAAAATTCACCCCCCCCCCCCCTGTGTCTATATTTGTATGCAATGCATTGCGGACTTGGCTGATTATGCAAATTTACTATTTGCATAGTAAATTGAAAGTAACCTTTATAGATTACTTCAAAAATATTTTTGGTTTTGAATGTCGTGATAATTAATCCTATTCCAATCACTAGCAGGGGTTGATACCTACATCTTTCTAAATTATACTATATTTATGAAAAATATGGTAGATTTCAGGTAACCACGATAAATATAGTTCCACATATCTGCCAGTTTTTTGAGGAAAACAAGCCGCGATTGCACAAAAGATTGAAAATATAATATCGAATTGTTGACCTAGCAAATCAACGTCATTCATCAATGTGCGGTTCTTGTCACCAACTAACGATTGATCTTTGTTCTCGCGTCAAAGGCCTCTCAAAATGTCAGCAAACTATAGTTTTCACAGAAATATTTTGCTCTCATTACTAAGAAGAGTCAGTGTCTATCCTGGCCTTCGATGCCATCTTACCCTTTGTCTACTTAGTGTCTCAGTCTGTTCCCTAATTAGTTGCTTTTGTCTCATCTGGCAGTTATGTGATCTCTTCTGCTTTCTGTTTCAAAGGTATTGCTTCGATGTGTTGACTTTGGGGCCAGTCATTGTTTTTTTTTTTATTAAAAAACCATTGTGCTTGATAATGCTTTGATCAGTCAGGGTTTTGTTTCGATTGCCATACATTCCAGCTAGAATATCTAAAATTTGTGTGCATATAAATATTATACTATATATACTATATATATTTATGTGTATATATATATATATATATTATATATATATATATATATATATATATATATATATATAGTATATATATGTAAGAGAATAGCAATGGAAAAGTTGGTAGGCAGAAATTCAAATGTTTTTGTCTGTACTAAGACAATGCCTTAGTAAATACGAAAGCGCTTGGATTTTCTGCCTATCATTTTCCTGTGGTATTCGCTTATTTCATGAAGTCACATGCATCTACTGTGATTTTTTGAATATATAGATACCATGTATATATATATATATATATATATATATATATATATCTATATTTATATAATATATATCTATATATGTATATATACTATATATAACGCCTAGGGTTTTTGATTGTAATGATTTTGTCCATGTGTTCTCTGTGACCAATGGAATGTGGAGAACAGTGCAGGAGCGACGACTGAAGAGTACTTGGAACAATGAGTTTTCTTAGGGATGGGACGTGAGATAAAATGCTTAGTTCCCGACAAGTCAAATGTACGACAGTTTTATGAACTCTTCTCAAAGTGCCGTTTGTGAAACTGGCTGCAGCTATAGTCGACAGATCTAAACTGATCGATTGTTTACTCCTTGAGAAAAACCCTGTTGCCAGTTTTCTCTCTTAACCTTTAAATCGTCCCCTTCTTAAGTCCTCAGCCACTCTCCAACGAGGCAATATTAGGGACAGTACCTAATGAAAATGACCGTATAAATCCTAATCCGTAAACTCGATCCCTATTCTATTTTGGTTATTACTTTTGAGACTATTTTTTTATATTTGTTATGACTTATATCCTTATATTTTGCTTATTATATTACATATTTTAATATGATGATTTTTTTCATTAAAAGTGATAAAATATCAGCAATTGCATTCAGTATGTATGTCTTATGACATTTTCTTATAATCTGCCAGTAGATTACTTCTATTTATTCTTTTTTATTATTTGAATTTTTCCGTCTGCCCATACTATCCATTTTTTTGTTTTTTTTTGTTTTTTTTTTCCCCCCCCCCCCCACCTTTTAAAAAACAAGTTTTTTTGGTTTTTTTTTTTTTTTGGGTAAAATATTTTTGGTTTTTTTTTTTTTTTTTTTTTGGATCTTCACTTCCCTGCTCTTCATTTTAGGTTTTCTCTTCATTCTAATTCATCAAGTTTGATTTACTTGAATTTC
>NC_087207.1:98184720-98189720 GCF_015104395.2 Macrobrachium nipponense | reverse complement strand
ATATTATATATATATATATATATATATATATATATAGAAAATTCCTTGCTAAAATTGTCCCCCCCCCCCCCCCCCACGATAAAAACGAAAAATACAAACACATACATAAATAAATACTTCCCAATACTCACATACCAACGTAAACGTAATACATATATTTCTAACTCCCCCCCTCCCAAAACCCCCAAAATGAAAATTCATAGACCAGAAAGGACTGTTAGGATCACAATTTAGAGGCTATAGAATGAACCTTTGACCGACCATTTTCATTTTCGCAGCTTGTCCACAGGTGCCCAAAGTTTTGATTTGCTTCAGCAAACGTTTTTTTCTTTTTATTTGATTTCTCGTGTAAGTCCAACGTTTATTGCAGCCATTCCAGCAAGCATTTTCCTTTCATTAAAGTGTGTGGATTAACAAATCTCTGATAATGGATGTTTGTTTCATTTATTTGTTTTTAATAATAATCCACCTCTGACGATGGAATATTGATAGCGTCCTTATAACACATTGCTATCGTTTTGAGGGCAGGGATTTTCAACCTTTTTCTCCCCATGTAACCTCTCGGGTATTTGTAATGTCAGTAATGTACCCCCTATTTCAATTTGCATAATTTGTTCAAACAAAACAACTCAAGAAAACTATATAGAGGGGAATTAAGTACATAACTCTCCTGACATAACCAATCATATTGTAAAAATAAAGATCTCCATAGAAAATAAAGACAACGTTTTATAACTATTTACCTCTGGATATGCAGTAAATGTTCAAGGTTATGGTACTGAGCTGCAAAATCAAAATACATTGTTATTACATCAGCTGCAAAGGTAGTTAATGAAATGGCTGAAACTGTTTTCATTAACTATCCTAGTTGGCCGAGGAGCAGTTTTTGCTTAAGCACATCGAAGGTCGGCATCTAACATTCATTCGAGTGCCATGCTAGCGCGTACCCACCAGGGCAGACCCTCGACGTACCCCAGGTAGTAAATCCCCTTCTTTAGGGAATTTATGTCTAACCTTATATTGTTTTTATTCACGTTATTTATGGAGTATCCTTTAGATTAAAACAACAATAAATCTGTAAAATCTTATCGAAAGTTTTAGATTTGTCCATTCATACTAAAAATCTTTTATGTTCAGTCTGTTTGGTCTACTAATTCGTTTTCGCACATGGTTGAGCTTTCGTATCGAGTCCTGATTCTCATTCGCTCGTTATTGTTAACGACTTCATCAGCCAAGTGATATTGAAGCCTTCATTGGGCGACTTCCTTTCTGCTACCGATCATTCATGCCATTCATAAGCTGTGTTTGAACAGAGATCTTTCACTTTCGTAATCGATCCCTGACCCTTTTCCTGCCGAGAGAGAGCCACCAGATTCGCTGAACGGACAGCAGCTCTAATTTGCAGTCAATGAGACTCGTTGTCGACCTTCTCAGTTCCAGAGGTCCTTTATTCCTCTCACCGTTGGACTCTGGAACAGCCTCCCTTCAGAGGATGTCGCGCAATTGGGACTAAAGAAGTTCGTGCAAACGCGCAACACATTACCCTAATACAATTCAACTTTTTTTAATAATAACATGTTAATTTTTTTCTATTAACTTTCTGCATTTCCCATTACCCTCTGTTGCTTCTTTCCAATAAGAACCCATATTCTTTGGATGGTTCAATTTCAAGTCAATGGTCCCTTTGGTGGACTAGTTCCATATGAATAGGGTCCATCTTCTGAAATAATAATAATAATAATAATTGTAAGCGTACGTCAGTTTAATCCTAACAGCATATCTTAAGATGATATATAGAACTTTTTCGTCAGAGATTCGCGAAACGACATCATTCTGTTCTCTACCAACCCGTCACTATAAATGAAAAGGGATTGCCATAGATGAAAGTGGGGTTCGTAAGGAAATTGGAGGTTGTGTCAGAGGTAAGGGCTGCAGATTGGCATGGTGATCATCCACCCTCCAATCGTCAAACATACCAAATTGCAATGCCTGTAACCCTAGTAGTTTTTTTTTCGGAGCCATGGCACGCACCCTCACTCTACCGCATCAGGTGAGAAACTGAAACGCTACCGGTCATAGCTGATGGTTTTATACAGCATTATACGTTGTACAGAAAACTCGATTGCGCCGTAGAAACTTCGGCTCATATTTTACTTGTGTTTCTTAACATGAATCTTTCCTGCGCGAAAGCATTGATGGGGAAGTTATATCTGCAGAGCCTCCTGAGGTTAGCCTGGAATGGAAGGTCGTTGTCATAAAATTTGCGACTGCAGAAGCGAGCGCTCTCCTTATCAGTAACGGACTTTTAAGCCAGTAAAGTTAGTTGTCTTTAGAGAGAGCATATTAGATTTTTCTTTGTGGGGAAAGGATTGGAGGGGGAGCGTTATGGATTGAATACTGAAGGAAGATAGAAGAATTCTCTCTCTCTCTCTCTCTCTCTCTCTCTCTCTCTCTGTGTGTGTGTGTGTGTGTGTGTGTGTGGTAGTGCTAGAGTTGCTATAAATTAGAGCGTTTTCCGTCTTTGTCTTATCAAAGTAAACCGTTTGGTAATTTTACAGTGAATAAGGAGGAGAAGCAATGGATATCTCGCTCATCCAGCCAGTTACATAATTCAGATCATAAGTTTATAATTATTGTTAGATTAATCATCTTCTTCTTCTTCTTCTTCTTCTTCTTCTTCTTCTTCTTATTATTATTATTATTATTATTATTTTATTATTATTATTCGAAAGATGAACCATGTTTATATGGAAGAAGTTTACAAGAGAACAATGACCTGAAGAGGAATAAATAGAAATATTTTGAGTATATAATTAAACGAAATGATAGATTGACAAATATCTCCTTTATTATGGCATTTAATGACACCCCTTTGCATCATTTGACATAATATTCAGGTCGCCAAGTAATTGTTAACACATTCCCGTGAAAGAGGAGACTTGATGACATTTTACGCATGTAAATCGATATTTTCCTCTTCATTAACAGGAAAGTCTAAAGACTCCACATTGTAGAACAGTGGGTATTCGCTGGCGAGTTGTTTGAATGGCATCCATAATGAACAGAGTGAAAAATGATGTCAGTTCGCGCTCATTCTTCATTCAAGGAAAAAATGAAAGCGAACGAGAAAGCCTCACGAAATATTGCGGAATTTTTTTCCCTCTTCGCTCAGTTATTTATTATGTAACCGTGTATATTACCTTCGTAGCAGCGGAGGCAAATAAAACTTAGCCAGCATTTGTTTAATTCTGTTTATAGAAGTCGAGCTCGAATGATACTAATGGCCCAGTGAAACGGGTCCGAATTTGAAAGATGTATGTGAATGAGCTAAAGTAAATTCTCTCAACCTCCTTATTGGTCGACGCGAATGACCTTCGACCCGAGATTAAAGGTCATTCGTTAACTTGGAGCGACAATATTACCTGATGAATATCGAGTATCATCAGTTTTCGATCAGACCATTTGAATCAGAGCTTCATTTTCTATTGGGAGCTGACCTTTCAATACATATTTCTCGTATGTTATTTTTTTTTTTTCTCTCTGTCAAAGAAAACTTTGTGATGGCTATTTTTCTGTCCGTCCGTCGGCACTTTTTTGTCAGCACTCAGATCTTAAAAGCTACTGAGCCTAGAGGGCTGCAAATTGGTATGTTGATCATCCACCCTCAAATCATAAATCGTCCCAAAGTGCAGCCCTATAGCCTCAGTAGGTTTTGTTTCATTTGAGCTTAAAGTTAGCCATAATCGTACGTCTGGTAGCGTTGTAGGTTCCATAAACACGGGCCAACACCGGGTGGCGGCTGACAGTTTCATTGGTCTCGGTTAAAAGCTTCATTGGACGTGGCTGTAAGCTTCATACAGCATTATACGCTACACAGAAAACTCGATGGCGCCGGAGAAACGTCGGCGCATTTTTTTACTTGTTGACACATTCCTTTTTCTTCGCAACTAATCTGGGCACTGCTCAGCAGATAGTACACTCATTGCCGTAGATGTTGAAAGATTCCTTTGACAAAAGAAAACTTTTGTGAGGATATGAAAGTCAGTCAAGGCCTGTATAAATTTGATCCATTAATTTGTGCTTCTCTCTCTCTCTCTCTCTCTCTCTCTCTCTCTCTCTCTCTCTCTCTTTTATGAATGCCATAATATCTTTTAGAAGCTTCGTGAAATTAAAGTCAATGGCCCCTGTGGTAGGCTTGTTCCATATGTATAGGGCTCAACTTCTGATTAATAACAATAATTATAATAATACTACTAATGACTTTAATGAATATGGTATCATAGTTTATCTGTAAAAATTCAAATATATACACCTATTTTGACACTGTATTTGATCATGACCTCTATAGGCGCTCCACTAGCCTGTTTAAGTAGCACGGAAAAAGCCGCTATTCGTAAAATAGAGAAGAATCCCTACAAGTGTAACTCTGCTGAAGTAGCAATTACTTTTAATAATAATAATAATAATAATAATAATAATAATAATAATAATAATAATAATAATAATAATTGAGACACTGAAAATCAACATAAACAAATTTCCTATAAAAGCCAAGGAAAACAACGAAAAACTTTACATCCAAAAAGCATCAACAAATATATAAAAATCCACAATTATTTATGAAGGTTAAAATCAACAAATGGAAATGAAAAGGTAAAAAACTGTAAAAAACCTGTATCCACTACCTTTTCCTAAAAGCTTAGGCGGCGGAAAGCGAAGAGGATTCGTGTCCAAAAACATAAGCAAAAAAAAAAAAAAAAAAAAAAAAAAAACCAAGTCGTCTGGAAACATTTTTTCGTGCGATATTTTTGTCTAACTTTTTCAAAAGTCTTCTTTGAAGCAGATACCTACTACCAAGAATAACATCGTCTGTATTAAAAAAAACAAGTGATAAATGCGCCGAAGTGTCTTGGGCAATCAAGTTTTCTGTACAGCGTATATTTCTGTATGAAACTCTCGGCCACATCTGCTTTCAGGAAAAAAAAAAAGAGATCTATAAT
>NC_087207.1:98172220-98179720 GCF_015104395.2 Macrobrachium nipponense | reverse complement strand
TTTTGAAGAATGCATGATTTCCAAGAATTCATAGTTGGTCATATTTTTCTCAATTATTCTTAGTGAGAATATTTTTGAGAAATTTTTTTTTTAGATTACAGTACAATTGCCCTATAGCAAGAAACTAATATGTTCCTGTTTTTAGGCCGGGTATTCACGATCAGAGAGAGAGAGAGAGAGAGAGAGAGAGAGAGAGAGAGATCTAGCAGCAAACCTTTTGGTAGTATTTTCACGCCAAGATGGATTTTCTAAGTTGTTGCAACAATTGGCGTTTATTCTCAGTATAATGTCACCTCTCTCTCTCTCTCTCTCTCTCTCTCTCTCTCTCTCTCTCTCTCCAGTGAGAAGTCGAACGCCAACTGAAAAAGTTTGACAATGCAAGGGTAAACTTTTCGCATGTAAGTGCGGTCTAATTGTAAAACTTTTTCTCAACCGCGTTTAGAGGAAACAGTCGCATCTCTCGATATGCCGGAACTTTTGACATTTTATGCTTTTCTTCTGGACTTTTCATTGCCATTTGGTTACTGTACAGGTTAATGAACCCTAGCCTGATTAAAAAACTACTGCAAGTTCTATTTCTTCCTAAAAATGTTTCGAATTACTTTCATTGCAGAACCCACTCAACATTTGGCGTTTTAATCACGAAATTGGTCCCATTCAGAAGTTTCCGAGACGAGAAAAAACGTGTCCAAGTAATTGAATGTAATACACCAACGCAGTGAAGCAGCTTATTGCAATAAAGTTCTGGACGAGGCATATTAGTGGATACTAAACAATAAATTATCTCCTGTGTTTTTGCGGTAATATCAGCAATGAAGATGACGATATTGGTAGTATTCAACGATTTTGACACCCCCCCCCACCCCCCCCCCCCCCCCCCACCTACTTACCTTATGACAATAAGCTTATGACTAGAGAACGCCATTATCATGGAGCTCTTTTTTTTCAGGTGACAGTGGAAACCAATTGGCAGCCATCAACATCCTCTGGTAAATCCTCATTTTCTGAATCTTGAGTGTACATGAAAATCGGAGTGGTACATAAGAAATGAGTAAGAATTCTAAAAATTACTTGAATATTTTTTGAACACATGATATTGAAATGATAAAAAAAAATCTATTGGGCATTGCTTCTCAAACAGAGATGAATTCCCCCCCAAGGGGTGAATTTCAGAGCTGGGGTGGGGGGAGGAATCGTGACAACAGTTGGCAGTCTGAAACTGACTCTAGGACCACACAAAACGCAGTGTGCAACGGTCCTCACTACTGAGAGGTTACCTGTGCTTTCTCTCCGCTAGCTTGTGTGTGTGTGTGTGTGTGTGTGTGTGTGTGTGTGTGTGTTTAGTGTTTTGTCGCTTAATATTTGGAGTGCACCTGTTGAGGCAGGCCAAGAATGGTTAAGAACCACTGGTCTAGAGTAGCATATCTGATATGTGGAACAGGACAATCCCGACCTACAAAAGAGCCCCCCCCACCCCCCCCACCAAAAAAAAAAAAAAAAAGTAAAAAATCCACTACATAAATCACGCTGCAGATTTCCACAATACTGACAACGGAAGCAATACTATTTGCATACGATACCGATGTTTCCAACTTGCACTGTTTTTACCAAAGAACCAAAGAATTTTCTGTCCTTCACCCCATTATCCAGGTTCCTCGAAACAGATTCTTTTGCCTTACTAAATGTTCTGATGTTTTGGTTTTCCTTCTTCATGCATCCATATGAACATATTTTGCTCCATCTTACCTTTGATCAAAACACCCGAATTTATTTTCTAAACATTCCTTCCAAAGTGATTTAGTTGATCCTCTTCATTTCCTCATTCAGAAATGTATAATATCAAAGCATTGACAGCAACAAACTATGGGCACCTCAATGGCGTGGTCGGTATGGTGTTGGCGTGCCACCTCGGTGGTCGCGAGTTCGATTCTCGGGCATTCCATTGAGGAATGAGAGATGTGTATATTTCTGGTGATAGAAGTTCATTCTCGACATGGTTCGGAAGTCACGTAAAGCCGTTGGTCCCGTTGCTGAATAACCACTGGTTCCATGCAACGTAAAAACAAAAAAAAAACAAAAAAAAAAAAAATCAACAAACTATGATTTATTTTCATGGCCATGCCACAGGATACTTGTAAATTTAATACACATTATATTATTACATTTTCTATAATGATGACGGATATATTAGTAAGTAAACTTGTGCTCCATTCTGAAATTGATAATCATGAACACGATACAGATTAATAATGATAATCCTGTCTACAAACCGAGAACGCCTAGCTTCATCTCATTATCAACTATCTTGATGCCAGATGTGTGTATCCTTAGTCCTGGGGACAGAATTCCAGTGGAGATCAGAGAGGATGTGGACTCAGAATCATCATTTTAAACTAAATAACATGATGTCCTTCAGGCCGAACTTTCTCTCTCGGCTGGAAAGCGACCTGCCTGTAATTCCCAGTGTCAGACCAATTCAAAGCTGTATCCTCTCCTCTTTCACTTAACCGCGACGCCTTTATGCAATGAATATGCAACAGGTGCAGTAGTTCGGTGCAGCGTTTGTTCAAAAGGAAGCTGATAGAGATGTCCCTCTCGTATGGCAGTCTTCGAGGTAAAATTTGTGTCCTTGGCAGTTCAGATAAAATATTGCTTCGTTCTCATAGGATTAATGGTTCAGCTATCTGGAATTTTACAGGTTATTGCTTAACATAACTTGTACCGCATTTCACTTTTTGACTTTACAGTATAGTTCCAGAGTGAATTGTTTTTGTGAGATGTGCTTGTCCTATTCCAGTTTCATTAAAAATACTAATAATGGTAATCACTCCTGGAAAAGCCATGCTTACCTGCTACCAACGCAACCCATTTGAGGCCTTCAGAATGTTCTTGCCCTCTTAGGCCTTGCTTTGTAAACTTATCATGATGGATGGTTTATTTACATAGGTTTTAAAGGAGAAGGGTGTCTGGGATGGACCCCTGGAAATCTGAGCTTACCAGAGTCGTTAATGTTTGGCTATCATATTGGGGCGAAGTACCGTAGTTTCTATTGTTCAATAACCAGGTAAATTTGAAGTATAGGTATTGATGATCATAGTAATAGCAATTAACTACAGGGAAAGATGTACATTTTTTCAAAATAAAAATATGGCAGGTATTAACTTATGAGGGTAGTCTGGTGTAATTCTTTTGTGTGAACAGATTTTTATAAGTAACATAAATTCGCATGTCTAATTTTGAATAAATATCCTACAGGTTTCAAGACGAATTCCTGTTGGTTTCCTGTTTCAAATGCTCCAAAGGATCAGAATAAAGAGTGAGTACTTCTGTTTTCCATGCATGAAGTCCTTTTCCATATTTCACGGTCATGGTGCGAGTTGGTATAACTGGCGTATTCAAGAATTTTCAGTATTGTCAAATGTATTCTGATGCAATATTAACAATATATGTTTCACTTAATTTTATCCGATAAACTCCTCTATAACTCAAGAATTTTCATACGACTTATAATGCTAATCCACAAGTTCAAAGAACAAAAACCACTGATATGAACCCTTGAGAAAACGAATTTAGACCACGGTCCGGTAGGGTAGCTTGGCACCAGTTGCTTGCACTGTCGGGGCATGGTAGGTGGAGGGATGGGCTGAGGGAGGCCGGATAGTGAGGTAGTTTTGTCTTATTTCGTTTTTTTTTTTTTTTTGCTCATTTTCTTCTTTTTAATAGGTAGGCTTTTTATAAAAGACTATAATCCGAGCGGCTTTCATGATTACAACTCAGGCAACGATTTGTACATGTAAATCTTCAAATTAAATCACTTGTACGAATTAAGTTATATCAAGTATATATGGAAATCATCTAATTAATCACGAAATTAGATGATGTTAGACGAATCAAATTAAATCAAGTATGTATAGAAATCATCTAATTAAGTCGCTTAAACGAATCAAATTAAATCACATACGAGTCAAATTAAATCAATTAGACGAATCAAATTAAATCACGTATATATGGAAATAATCACGTTAAATAACTTAGAGAAATCAAATTAAATCACGTATTTATGGAAATAATCAAATTAGATAACTTAGACGTATCAAATTAAATCACGTATATATGGAAATAGTCAAATCAAATAACTTAGACTAATCAAATTAAATAAATTTGGAAATCTTCAAAGCAAATCACTTAGACGAATCAAATTGAATCTCAAATACATTGAAATCGTCAAATTAAATCAAATATACGAAAAGATGTATTCATGTACCAGTTTGAATGCGGGATTGCCTGTCTACCAGTGGTTCCTTCGTAGACTTGAAGATATTTTCTTACGATGCGTCTTCATCCAGTCACCCCTTTTGCAAATAAGCAAATATTTCCCTGCTCTGCTTAGTTTCCAAGATATGTTTGCATTCATATCTGGGTGTGAATTGTTTTTATGTATTAGTACGTAATGCACTATGGAAAGAAGGAAATACGAGGAAATACGGCCAGTGTCAGTGTGCGTGTCAGTGTGCCGTAGATACTACACTCGCTTTGGTTTAGTAAAACTTTCCTGTTTTCAAGTTTCTTTTCACGAATCATAAGTAGACTCACTTTACATGTCAAAATTTACATATCCTTTAGTTCGTTTGTTAGGAAAGAGCCGAGAGAGAGAGAGAGAGAGAGAGAGAGAGAGAGAGAGAGAGAGTCGAGGTTTTTTCTTGAATCATAAGTACGACGCGCTTTATATATGTCAAAATTAAATATATCATAAAATTATAACCCCAACCCTGTCACACACACACACACACACACACACACACATATATATATATATATATATATATATATATATATATATATATATATATATATATATATATATATATATATAATATATATATAAAATCATTACGTGTTTTCCTCTCACCCTTGGCATTCAATTTTCCAAATAATTCTCTCTTCTTCCCCAACATCGTCTTCCTAATTCAATATTCTCTTAAAGTGATGAAAAACGAACAACAATCTCGTTTCCAGCGATGTCTCTCTCGTTGTCACATTCCCTCCCTCAGGGGAAAATCCCGGATCTTTCCTAGATCAAGTGACCCCAAGCGTTTTCGGGGGTCGTTATCTAGGACCAATATTTTTGGGGGGTCATTCTCTTTATATGATACTTAAGAGTCTTTTGTTTTTTGATTTTACTGTAATCCCCACACGGGTCTGAACTAAACTCGCTGCGAAGGTGGATACATTCCGGGCTAATACCCCCAAGGGTCACTATCTCGGTAAGATTCAAAATCCCGAATTGAAACAAAGCCCGATTCCTGCCCAAAATGGCAGAGCCTTCCATAGATATACCATCTACGACTCCTCCTCTGCAGGAGAGGAACTCCATTAAAAGTTTTAATCGGAGTTTGATGAAGTCACTCGTCTTTCTTAAAATGGAATTTTGATGTTGCTGGTCCTAAGCGGGTCTCTCTCTCTCTCTCTCTCTCGGTCATCTCTCTCTCGGTCTCTCATCTTGTCTCCTCTCGCTCATTCTCTCTCTCTCTCTCTCGTGTATAAATATTCTGTCAAAACTGAACAAACATCCCATGTAATATTCATTCATTTAAGTGAAAACTACCACCGGATAAGTTGGATTCGCAGCTCAGTAATTGCAAGATCAAAAGATGTCCTATCACGAAATGTCTTAGAATCTGCCATTATACAACTTACTTCCCATTGTGATTTTAATATTAGTCGTGGTCTGTTTCATTTAGACCCTTGTATTTGTAACATGTTTAAGATTGACCTCAAAGATACAATCACAAACTTAAATACAAATTAGTTGCCTTAAAGGTATTTCTTTTCTATAGGTATGTTTAATAAATATTTAGTGAATAAGTTTATCTTGCGGAATAAAGAAGGTCTTTGTTTACCAAAGGTTTGAATGTGGTCAGTTACTGCCCTGTATAATCCTTTAATTGGCTTGTCCCTGTGTCTGAGTGGTTGGACTTAATCTTCTTGTAAACCTCTTAAATTGTACCCGTTTCGTTTGGGAAGGTTACTAATTCTCCAGGAGTGTTGGATTCTAGGTACTTTTTTCCTTTAACATCCCTATCTGTCACTTATACGACCCTTCCTTCCTTACTAATGACTATCATGAATCTGCGGGGAACAGGATATTTCTTATGAAGGTCAGTTAAAGCATTTAGTAACACTCCTTTTAAACATATCTCTTCACGGCTGTAGTTTTTGTCAGATATGAATTTATCAAAAGCCACTATGAAGTCTAGGTTGTTTTTGCGGTCTGGCATAAGGGCAAAGGATAAGCCTAAATTTAAAACTAAATGTTGATTTACAGTAAGGGGGGTGTTGGATAAGTTTAAAACTTTGTCTTGTTGTTCAAGATTATTCCATGCGCTATTATCTATTAGGTTATTTAACTTGCGTAAAAGTCTGTTGGAATGAGTCACGCTATTATAGGCAGCAATGTCTGAACAGAAATAATGAAATCAGATACTGTATATGTGGTCCGTAGTGAGGAGGCGAAGATTAGATTGAGTTCCATATATCACTCTGCGTAGCACGAAGATGTCGTTTTTCTCGTACTGGTGATTCTTTCTTCAGGAAAATCTTGTGTGATAGAGGGAAGGGGTTTGTGATATATGGAACTCAATCTAATCTTCGCCTCCTCACTACGGACCACATATACAGGTATCTGATTTCATTCTGTTTCCGACATTGCTGCCTATAATAGCGTGACTCAAGTTTAAATAACCTAATAGATAATAGCGCATGGAATAATCTTGAACAACAAGACAAAGTTTTTAAACTTATCCAACACCACCCTTACTGTAAATCAACATTTAGTTTTAAATTTAGGCTTATCCTTTGCCCTTATGCCAGACCGCAAAAACAACCTAGACGTTCATAGTGGCTTTTGATAAATTCATATCTGACAAAAACTACAGCCGTGAAGAGATATGTTTAAAAGGAGTGTTACTAAATGCTTTAACTGACCTTCATAAGAAAATACCTGTTCCCCGCAGATCATGATAGCCATCCACTCGCTAAAAAAGTTAGATGTTATAATAAGTAGATCCGACAAAGACGGCAAAATTGTAA
Organism: Macrobrachium nipponense; assembly: GCF_015104395.2. Lineage (NCBI taxonomy): Eukaryota > Metazoa > Arthropoda > Malacostraca > Decapoda > Palaemonidae > Macrobrachium > Macrobrachium nipponense. The sequence goes on along the minus strand of NC_087207.1, from coordinate 98,172,631 downwards.
TAATGGACAAAGACTTCTACCTCGACAAAATCAACCAGCTCCTTAGCGACACAAATACTTACGAAAAACTGACGAAAAATCCCCTCCAGAACGTTCCCACAGAATTTTTTCGGAAAGTAAGATTAATTGGCCAAGACAAAAAGAGTATTGAACTATTAGAGAAATTTAAAGTAATTAATCCTAAATTGAACCCTACTTTTATGGCCTTCCCAAACAAACTCACAAAGACAATCTTCCATTCAGACCCATCGTTTTCATACGCCGGAGCTTTCAATTACAAAATTTCTAATGGTTAGCTGCCTCCTTTCTCCTTTTTTAGGCACTTTTTCTCCCAGTCACATCAAACATTCGGAAGATTTTTGTCACAAATTCAGAGAAGCACATATACCACTTCACAACATAAAACTTTTA
>NC_087207.1:98164720-98167220 GCF_015104395.2 Macrobrachium nipponense | reverse complement strand
TCTTCTTCGTGGCTCGGTTTTTGAAAACACGAGTGATGACAAACCGTTACGGGTCAGAAAAATGCAATATTTCCCTTCCGATATTGCATTGCCACCCTCCTCCCTGTCGAAGCTGAGTTTAACTATTTTTTTGAAGAGAAAGGTTTCGAAAAATGCTTTTAAAACATCCCACACGGTTTTATCGGTAGATTCTCGGGCTATGTTCTCCCCTAGAGCACTGAGAATACCCCATAAAGGAATTTTCTTTGACAAGCATTTCACTTTGTATATAAATTTTACGTAGAAAACTGTTCAATTTCAGAAACTGGAGCTGAAATAGACGGTATTGTAAAATGTACTAGGGTCAGTTGCTTATCTCCGATCTCTGGCTGTGATCTGTTACTTAGTAGAAATTCTCCGTTTACGATTTTAACTATGCTACGCTGCTTTTATGTCTGTATATTTTGTTGAGTCAATTAAGGGAATAAAAGAGCTGTATAATTCAAGGCTGATATACGTACAGTGTCCTCTCTGTCTGTTATTTTTTAATGAATAAAGTAAAATATAGAGATGACATTTTGAAAATTATCCCCTGTACCTTCAATACCAGTGGAAATCTGAAACATTCATAAACATTGACGGTAAATGAGACTTAAAAACGTTCTTCCGTTATCATGGCTGCTGCCTTCTAGCCTTTTCCCTGTCTCTCAAGACCAGAGCTATGTAGAACATTACGTTGTCTGTCCCGCAACTCTAACTTAATAAAAGAGAAACAATCGAAATGACTTGTAAGACCCGAGCTCCATTTAGACAATACTTGTCTGTCTCGCAAAAAAAAAATAAAAATAAAAATAAATAAATAAAATAAAAAAATAAAAAAAAAAACAAGGAAACGCGTCTTTATTCACCCAGATGTTCCTTTCAAAATGATAACTGATCTTTCTGTACAGCGTATAATGCTGTGTGAAGGTCCCAGCCACGGTCCATGAAGCTTTTAGCCACGGCCCAGTGGTGGCCTTTGTTGTTGGCACCGCACGATCATGGCTAACTTGAACCTTAAATAAAATAGAAACTACTGAGGCTAAAGGGCTGCCATTTGGTTTGCTTAAAGATTGGAAGGTGGGTGATCACCATACCAATTAGCAGCCGTCTACCTCAGTAGTTTTGTAACGATCTGAGTGGGGGCCAGAAAGAGTGCAGAGGGTAGTAGCCCTCTCATTAGTTTTCTGGTACAGAAAACTAAAAATAACGTTAATGAAGTGTCTGAACTAATGGCGGTTATGCGATGGTTTCAGAAGAGACGGAATATTAAGGCCCTCCAGTGTCTGATCGTGATATGATAATATTAAGTATTTTGAAGGCGAATTGGTCGCTCATGTTTGTTACTGGTCTCAGTGAATCTCGGGTTGCGACTTCAGTTGACCTCATTGCACACAAGTCACTACATAGGTCGGCTTGGGAACATTATTTAAGGGTAGATACAAAGACAACCTCCTCTGCGATCAGGTCAAACCAGGTACCTTTAAGCAGACGTCGGGTGCATTTTCCATCATGAGAGAGAGAGAGAGAGAGAGAGAGAGAGAGAGAGAGAGAGAGAGAGAGAGAGAGAGTTGAATCCCATTACCATTTCAGTATTCATTCAAGAGACATGAATGAAATATTACTCAGCAGCACAGGATTCCCCATCCATGAAATATAATGTCCACTCTAATACTGAAAACGTCAACAAACAAGAATTTGTCCATTTTCCTAACGAACTGGTCTACCTTTTAGTTTTCTGTAAAAGAGAATAATTGAGATGTTTATTTGTCCGTTCGTCCGCACTTTTCTGTCCGTCGTCAGATCTTGAAAATTGTTTGCAGCCCCCTAACACCAGGTAGTTTTGTTTTTATTTAAGGTTAAATTTATACATAATCGTGCTGCTGGAAACTATATAGGGCAGGCCACCACCAGGCCGTGGTTAGTTTCATGGCCACCGGCTCATACAGCATTATAACAAGACCATCGTAAGGTAGATCTATTTTTTGTTTTTGGTGGCTTTGCTTATACGCTGTACAGACATTTCGATTTCGCCGAAGAAAACCGATAATTGTTTGCTCTCTCTCTCTCTCTCTCTCTCTCTCTCTCTCTCTCTCTCTCTCTCTCTCTCTCTCTCTCTCTATATATATATATATATATATATATATATATATATATATATATATATATATATATATATATATATATATATATATACATATATAAATTCATGGAATATAAAAGAATTATCCGACTCCCGCCCTTTTTTTTTGGTGAAATACCTTTAGTCTTAACCAAATCACTGCCGTCAGTTTAGGTGAAGCATCTATCTTATCTTTGTAAATAGCAATAACACTCCAGTGCTTTAAATGCTCCAGTACAATATCGGCCTGGACGGAACCAGGAACTGAAATATTCACGTTTCCAGAATTCCGGAACGTACCACAGCAGCGGTTTGTGGGAGACCACTTTCTAATTTCACCGGAGATTGAATAGTAATTTT
>NC_087207.1:98144720-98159720 GCF_015104395.2 Macrobrachium nipponense | reverse complement strand
AGAGAGAGAGAGAGAGAGAGGTTATTTCCATGCAGGTCGTCTCCAAAAAATCTCTTCCAACCTCTCCAGAAAGAATATTATGATTACGTTCGCACCTCTTAAAAAAAAAAAAAAAAAAAAAAAAATGGCACAGAGAAATAGTGACAGAAATCCTTGAAGGACTCTTACACAGCGTCGCGTTCAGGTACCCGAGGAAATAAAACAGTTCCTGGGAGAACAAGAGAAGCTTTGAGGCAAAATAAGAAGCAACACTCACCTTGCTTGCACGAAGTGAAACAGAAGAAAATCAGGACGCGAATAAAGGCGGCATTATTTTCCTTTTACCCTGAGAGGAATGGAAACCACCCAGAAATTACTGAAGACAGAGAATTTCGAGAAATAAGTGTAAAAATTAAGTACCTTCCCTAATCTATATATTGGGTTTTAGGAATGGAAGTAATCAGTTTTACAATTGTTACCTTCGGGTTTGTATCCAAGTCTTTTTTTTTTTTTTTTTTTTTTTTTTTTTTTACCTGCCTATCTATTATAATGCAAGGCTCGTTGTTATTAAGAAATAAAAACTGAAATTTCGCCATCTAGCAATGTCCCCATACCATTAAAACAAATCAGCAAAAACAAATGACACTCCTTAAACAACCGGCAAAAAACATTGAGGATTCATTGAAACAAAATCGAAATTCCTTCATCACATCAAGCGAAACTGGAAGCCTCAGAAATTCCCGAAACGACCAAATATCCGGCAAGTATAAGAAACCCGAACAATTTTCGTAATCAACAAAACGTAAAATTCACAAAAGCAAATTAATCAAACACAACAGTTAAGTCAGCAGAGGCCACAGAAAACAGGCAGCCGATTCGCAGGAAACCAGAGGAACCTCAAACGGATTCGGGCGAGTTCCTTTGGGTGAGCTTCTTCCAGAACTTGACTTCACAAGTTTGAACGAAGGGTGATTGGCACTTCCAGAACTCTGGTGCCCGACTCGACCGCCAAACTCACACGTCAAAGCGCCTGGTTCGGTTTCCATTCAAGTTGAGTCAAGTGATCCAGAGTACAACGCCTGGAAACCCTGGAATGTAGCACTTTGGTCTAATGGTTCGAAGTTCGATTCTCGGCTCTGCCAGAGCGGAATCAGAGGAATTTTTTTCTGGTGATAGAAATTCATTTCTCAATATAATCTGGTTCGGATCCCACAATAAACTGTAGGTGAGGTTGCTAGGTACCCAACTGGTTCCTAATCATGTAAAGATATCTAATCCTTCGGGCCAGCCCTACGAGAGTTGTTAATCAGCTCTGTGGTCGGGTAAAACTAAGATATTCTAAACTTTATAGTTAGAGACAGGGGATTCCGAGTTGCCTATCTTCATCTTTCTTTCCCCCCCCCCCCCTCCCCCCCCCCCCTTTTTTTTTTTTTTTTACATACAGGAGCCTTTAAGGTAATCATTTCCAGACTTGGGATTTATAAATGACCTCTGAAGATGACAGACAGACAGACAGACAGAAAGTCAGGCAGGCTACGAAGGAACATTGCTGCGGTGTCACATCGGAAAGAAAGACACAGGGGGGAGAATATCATATTCAGAGAGAGAGAGAGAGAGAGAGAGAGAGAGAGAGAGAGAGAGAGAGAGAGAGTAATAATTAAAACCCGACATTTTTCATCATGTGACAAGCTGAGCATAAAGAAGCGTTGCCCATGTCTAAATGAAATATGAATACACTCTTCTAGGAATGCTTAACACAATAAAAAAAAAAGATAAATAAATAAAAGACAAAGCCGAAGAAAATCTAGACAGCGAAATGAGGTCATCATCAGAAAGGATATTTTTGTCGACGCACGAAAAAAAAAAATATAAGATAAAATAAAACCACACGTCCATGTTGTCCATGTTGTTATTACCTATTCAGCAGAGTAACTTTGATATTATATTGTCGATTGTGGCTGTCGGCCTGAGTAGTCATATAACGAAATGTCTGTCCTTGGTGTATGACTTCATATGTGAAATGTTCTGACGTGGGTGTGAGTGTAATATGAACAAGAGTCCTACTAACTTTGGCGAATGCACAGTTTTAATTTCACACGAAACTCATGTCTACACACACACACACACACAAATATATATATATATATATATATATATATATATATATATATATATATATATATATATATATTTAGTGTGTATGTATGTATGTATGTATGTATGTGTACGTATATATATATATATATATATATATATATATATATATATATATATATATATATATATATATATATATATATATATATTTATGTGTGTGTGTGTGTGTGTGTGTGTGTGTGTGTGTGTGTGTGTATATTTAGTGTGCATGTATGTATGCCACGTATATATCATATATATATTATATATTATATATAATATATATATATATATATATATATATATATATATATATATATATATATATATATATATGTAATATATATACATATATATATGTATAATATATATATATATATATCTAATATATATATATATATATAATATATATAATTAATTTATAAAAGATGAAGAATCTTAAGTTCTCTTCACGAATGTATCAGAAAGTCAACTTCGAAAATCACGTTTTGTTGCTAGCGATGTTTCAAATTTTTTCACATTTTTCTTCTGTTTCGTAGTGATAAAGGATTTTTGCCCAGGAATTTTGTTCAGGGATTTTCATGCAAGCCTTTTCATTAACTGCGTATTATAATCTTCTAGCAAACAGCTCTCTTTTAAAGAAGTATTCTATTTATTAAATCCATCAAGGCAAAGAGAGATTTTTTTTCTCTCCTTTCCTGCAAAACATCTTTTCAATCTTTTCAATACAAAAGAGGCGAAATGAACAGAACACTTTACTGTTACTCATTTGATCTGGAAATAAAATTCATTATAATAAAATCCTGATTATTGCATCTCAATAAAACCTTCATTTTTTCATCATTAAACTCAAAATTATGAAGCAAATTTCCTTTGCATAATTCATAGTCATTTTACTCAATTTTCTTCGTAACAAAAATACGGTCATTTTCCCATTATTTGATTTCCGCTTATGGATCCAAATATCAAAGGGAGGAAAGTGGACTTTAATCTAATTCCACTTGACAGAATGAATAAATAATTGTTCATCTTAAAGTGATTAATAAACGCCTGATTCGAACTAATTTTCCAACAATCAGAGTGTAAGTTCAATACCTGTGACGAAAAGGAAGTTGTTAACCTTTGTTTCATTATTATTTTATTAATAATTGACGGAGTCGTTATTAAAATTCTGTTTCATCCCTGAATTTCAATCAGCTGGTAATTAGGGAGCAACAGAAAAAGGTCTTGAAGCGCCAATTACGTCAGCATTGATCCAAAACCCATCAACAGCTGCTGCTTCTTCTGCTGCACCTTAACCAAGATGTGGTCAGCTGTTTGTATATGAATGAAAGGCATGGGAATGGTATGGTATGGTATGGATATGGTATGGTATGGATATGGATATGGGTATGGTTATGGTTATGGTAATGGGTATAGCTATGGGTATGGTAAGGATATGGGTGTCAGGTGCGGGTATGGATATGGGCATATGTGTGGGTATGGTACATATAAGGGTATGGTAGGCTACTGTTATGGGTATGGTGCAGATATGGGTATTTTATGGGTATGAGTATGGCATGGGTATGGGTATGGTACAGATATAGGTATGGGTATCAGTATGAGTATAGTACAGGTACGGATATGGGTATGGGTATTGAACAGATATGGGTATAGGTATGGGTATGTGTATGGTACTGATATGGGTATGGCATGAATATGGGTATGGTTATAGTACAGATATGGGTATGGGTATGGATATAAATATGGATATGGGTATAAGTATGAAATGGTTATGGGTATTGGTATGGGTGTAGGTATGGTATAGTACCAGTATGGTATAGGTATGGGTATATGTATGGGTATGGTTATGGTACAGATATGAGCATGGATATGGGTATTATACAGGCATGGAGGTATGATACAGATATGGATATGGGTATGTTATAGTTATGGGTATGTTATAAGTATGGGTATGGGTATTACTGGTATGGGTATGGTATAGTCATGGGGGTATGATATGGATATGGATTTAGATATAGGAATGGTACAGGTTTGGGTATGGGTATGGGTGTATGGGGATGGGTATGAGTATGAAATGGATATGGGTGTGGGTATGGATATGGATATGGGTGTGGGTTTGGATATGGATATGGAATGGGTATGGTTATGTTTATGTAGCACTGATGAGGGTCTTATGAGTATGGCTGGTCGAGTCTTTGCCTAGAGGGAAGTTGCCTAGACTTGAGGAAATGCTGTGCCTTCAGACCGCCAATACTGCTGCCTCGGTTTCTGGCTCATAGTAACATATTCTGATTTTTTGAGTGTTCTGTCCTGTGGTACTCTCAGCATCTTTTGGTGTCCTATAATCTGTGAGTCCAACTCTATTAGGTTTTCGAGAAGCTCCCAAGCACAGGTCTAGGAGCATCTGTAATTCTGTTTGTTAAGCATCTCCTTTGGTGAGACCTTCACGCGTTTAATTGAGACCACAGTAATGGGCCAGTAACTTCCTCCGTCCGACATGAAATGACGATTATTATCCTCATTTTGGACGGTACTGACCATTAAGAAATCTTACATCCTGCTGAGCTAACCAAGGGGTTGAATTATGGAGTCTGACCCCGAGCTGAACGACTGCAAAATATTACCCACAGACTGTCGCTGGTGCTTGATTGCCAGATTGCCCAAGACTACATTTAATATTAAAACCCCAAAAAGGCAAGGAATAGGATGGAAGAAATGGAAGACAAGGATAGTCACTGCAATACTGGCCACTAGTACTTGTGTGTACGAATATTTAGTCTAGAAAAATTATATGAGTAAACAAGTCATATATTCGATACAATGTATCCAATGACGTCTTTGTAGTTGACGTTATTGTTGCTAAGTCACGTTTATCTGTCACTGTTATATAATTACTTCTATTGTTAATTGTAAATACCAAATCAAGAAACAGAAAATAAGCTAATGACGAATCTGTATACACATTACGGTCCTTGAATGTTTCTTATCAACATCGAGAAGCTCAACTTAGGAAAGGAAGTGTGTCCGCTATCACCCCTTTTCAACCAAATATCTTATCATCCATGCTTGCGTGCCTTCATAGTAAAACAATAAAAATTTCTAGGCTGAATATGCAAGGGACCTCCGACTCACTAAGATTCAGCTTCTGACATAATCGTCACACTGTTGCCTACTCTTTTGAAAGCTTTTGGTAATGAGGAGTGTGAGGAAAGATGCTATTTTAACTCTTGCAATCAACGAAACACCTTAATGCCCAAAATGTTTGGATTCTTTGTCAAACCTAAACCTTGTAGGCGTCAGGAGACACAAGAGAAACAAGGAGATAGATTACGTTTAAAGGAAATTCATCTAAATCTAACACAGAATGAACTTCTTCTACCTGTACACCTTTTTAATGTAATCAAGAAATGGCAATGTAAATTTTTAATAGCAAGTTCAATTCATTAGCCTCGCATATCTCTCAGCGAAAAAAAAATGTTCACTAGCGACGCCGTAAGAAGGCTTAAAACAGGGTTTGGGACATAATCTCAAACTCGTTTATTGTGATATCTTGGGACATAATCACAAGCTCCTTTCATGTAATATTTTGGGGCATAATCGCAAACTCCTTTCATGGTATATCTTGGGGCATAATCTCAAACTCCTTTCAGGCAATATCCAGACACGACTTCGAAAATACAATTAAAACTTTGTGCGCTACATGAAGGTAAACTTTATCGTTCATAAAAATAGCTAAACGTAGTGTGGCCTTTGGGATTACGGCCAAAGAAATTGCAATAAAGCTTACCTGAGATTATACGTTTCAGTGTAATAATCTGCATGCCCCCATACCCACAAACACACACGCACATGCACACAGACTCAAATACACACGCATATATGAAGGGGTATCAATAAGCCCTTAAGGGTGAGGACGCTGGCGCCACCATTCACTGGTACATACAGTGGTAAGTTGAGAGCAATTCATTGTCACTAGCTGACCGACCCAGCGCTGTTTGGGATACTCTGAATGACAACTGACAAAATTGCTTGCTCTCTCTCTCTCTCTTCTTCCAAATGCCCACTCTTCTCTTCCTCTGTCTCTCTTTCTCTCTAACACCCTGTCTTTTTTCCTCTTTCCTCTCCCTAACACCCCGTCTACTCTCTCTCTCTTACTCACCCTCTTTGATGTCATTGATGTTTACCCTATAGTATTCTTTTCCAAATGATAAGTCATATGTATACAGAAATTACATATGATAAATTTCGTAAAGAAACTAGTCTATGGGACATAACCAGTCCCATTTCATGGGCAGAAACAACTCTGATTCAAGGAATTCCTTCTCACCGTCACCCCTTTCGGAAGGGGGGAGGTAGGATGAAGCCCCATCATAAACTCTCTTAGGGGTCCCCACTATAACCCTGCCGAGTTTCATGCCCATCGGACCAGCTGTTTGGCAATGTTTGAATGACCAACAGATGGATGGACGGACGGACAGACGTAATGCCCATTCTAGTAAGACAATATCAAACGCGAGCCGAGTAGTTGATTCCATTTTATACAAAGAGAGTGGTTGGGTTGCTGGAAGCCAGCACTCTTACATTTACACACACACACATTATATATATATATATATATATATATATATTATATATATATATATAATATATATATATATATCCTTATTAAAGATATCTTTAATCCTTACATATATATATATATATATATATATATATATATATATATATATATATATATATATATATCCTCCTTATTAAAGATATCTTTAATCCTTACATATATATATATATATATATATATATATATTATATATATATATATATATATATATATATATATATAATATATATTATTATCTCCTTATTAAAGATATCTTTAATCCTTATATATATATATATATATATATATATATATGCAAACATATACAATATATAAACATATACATTTATATCGTGGCGTGGTTACATACCATGATTTTATTTGCCTATCATAGTTTATCGCATGTCGACATCAAACACATTTTCACAAAGAAGAGACATTTTGGTTGAAATTCACATTAGTTTCACTATTACATCTCATCAAATAAAAATTAAAAATTGTTACGGACTCTGAGATCTCAGAGACAATGTTACGGTGTCGAAATATCCTGGCCAAGGGTCGACACAGTGTTACGGCCTCTGAGAGAAGTCCGCTTCAGGTTCGATATGAAATAATAAAAAAAAAATATATCAACACAACAGTTGAAACTGGGGATACGAATATAGAAAGAAACACTAACACAACAAAGGTTTATTTACAAGCTTACTAACAAAGGTAAATCCAGAATAGTATCTCCTATTTACATAAAAAGATAGAATCTTACACTACATGAACTGGGGGAACAGTGAGGCAATTCAAATACTTGCTAGTCAATTTGGCAATTCGACGCGCTGGCTTCATAAATGTAGAGCGGCAATTGCAGTCGTCCTATTATCTCCGTATTGCAGAAACTAGTCTACTTGAAACCTCCTGTAGCAGGACCTTTTCTTCTCTGAAGTCTGCTCGACGTCGAGTAAACATCGGACCACGCCGTCCTACTTCCTTGGAAGGAACGACTAGACCAATATCCAACCAACTCTCGAACAACACTTCTTTTGATTGATACTTCGTCGGTTCCTTCGCCTCTAGTCTCTCTCTGACGATCACTGCTGCTGATCTCTTACTGATAATCTGATCTGTGGCTCTTACTAACTGGTGATCTCTCTCTTTTATGATCTCTTCATCTTACGATCACTGTTTGCTCCTACTTCCTCCGTCGTATTTATACGGCACCCTGGGGGCGGAGCTTACGGCGAGCGTCACAGACTCCCGAGTTTACTAGGACTCCCTAGATGAATCTAGACGAGGTATTGCATCAGAAAACGCGGCGTTTCTCATGTCACATTGGCGCGTTTTTGCGCTCCACAACACGCCCGATGATTCCAGAACAGCCACAAGGAAAAGACGCCTCCAACACGGGCGCGAAAACCTCCTTACTGCCGAACTTCTCGAAAATGCGTTCTCCTTTACTTTATCTTCCTTTGCTATGAAGCAATTACCATCACGCCCCCCCAAAAGAGAAAAAAAATGTAAATCAACTGATTTTATTTTTTTCTAAAGAGAAGCAAGAATTAAACAGCAAGGAAACAATTCTGCATATAGCTTCCATACTTTTTCATTCACTCAACCACTCGTGCCAAAACAGAAAACGGTCACTAGGCTACTCATTCTGAGAAAAATCTCTAGAGGCTACTATCTATAACATTATCCTTCTCTCTTACTTTTTCCGTTTTCTGAACTCTGATTAAAACTTATAAATACTAAAACACCTCTTGTGTTTTTCTCAAAACTAATCTCACTCAGTAACACTGTTACACGGGCGGAGGCCACGGCACGGGGCGTTGTTTATAATTCTGAAGCAAATTTACATTTATTACCTTTGCTCTACTCTTACCACCTTAATTCTATAATGTATATTTCCCCTCTTCTCTAAAACTAAAAAAGGACCTTCAAACTTATAAGGTAAAAAGGGACTTTCTCTCGAGACTAGTACTAAAACTTTATCTCTTACACACAAACTTCTTTTGTTTGCTCTTAGATTATGTTTCCCTTTAAGTTCCCCTTGACTTCCTTTCGCGTTTTCTTTCGCTAAGTGCCAAGCGCTTCCGTTCTCCTCCGCTAACTGCCAAATATCTCTTAGATTGTTTTTATAATACTCAAGATTAGTTATGCAATCATCTCTACCCTTACTTCTAGGCAAAGTTCCGACCATATTGATAAATACATTTTCAAAAGATTCGCCTACTGAAGGAATATTACACAACTGAACTCTGGGAATTACTTGAATCGGTTTCCCAGCAATTTGATATTCCTGACAGCTCAAATCATGCCTCTTAAAACATACATCATTTTTCATCTTAGGCCAAAAGTACGTCCTACTAATAGACCTGAAAGCTTTATTTACTCCTAAATGTCCTTGCTTATCGTGAGCTAACTCCAAAATTAATTCATGAAACTTCCTAGAAACTACGAATTTTCCTGTGATTCCCCTTTTACTACCTGACTTAGGACAAACACGACACAAAACTTCGTCCTTTTCACATAAAGTTTCCTTACACACATCATCGAGATCATCATCCAGCTCACATTCAAAAATTCGGGTTAGTGTCTCATCCTCTCTCTGCAACTTGACTAGCTCATCCTTATCCAAAACGTTAGAGCCTAATTCATCACCGTAACTAGTACTAGATACTGGTACATTTACTACGTTACTCTCGACAGCTACGCCTTCCCCTTGGCTTTCACTGTCAACGATAGAGTTAGGTCTCTCAGCCACATCCATGCCAAGATCAACCTTGCTACCTCTATCACACTCGTTCGAATCCACGAACTCACTCACGTTCGAATCCACGAACTCACTCTCGTTCGAATCCACGAACAAACTATGACCGTAGTCTACGTCTGTATCTAAACCCGACCTAGTTACTACCATTTCAGGCACTGGAATATTCCTCACAACAAGTTTCACATTCTTGGATAAAGCTAAGTCGTTACCGACGATAATGTCAACGCCTTCGACGGGCAAACTGTCCACAACTGCAAGTTTTACTTCTCCTGACACTACCTGACTTTCTAAATTCAACTTCAACAAAGGACAAAGAACACAAATGTTAGGGAATCCACCTAACATAACTTTCTCTTCCATATTGATTTCTGCCCTGTACAGCACAAACTCACTCCTTATCAGTGATACAGCGGCCCCTGTGTCTCTAAGCAAGACCACTTCTCTCGAATCTACTCCTCCAAGAGAGGAAACTACGCCTTCTGACAGAAATTCACCAAAAATTTTCCTAGTTTCTCTCATCACATCCTTCCTACTTGACGAAAGGTTAACTAGAGACACTGGTTTCTTACCGTCCTTCCTTTCTACTGCACAATTCCTCGCTAAATGCCGTTTCCCATTACATCGGAAACAAGTTAATTCTGAGCCACTAGATGCCATTCTACTCTTACAAACCTTAGACGTATGACCAGGTTTTCCGCATGTATAATAGGAATAGTCACTTCTACTCGCATTGCATATTACTAGGACTGAAACCTTTACTGCTTTGTACTCTACCAGACGAAGGATCATTTCGTTTCTTACTAACACTCAAATTATGAGTTAGACTATATTTGTCAGCTAGCCTAGTTGCTCCTGCAAAAGATACTTCTCGCCTATCCTCTATACAAAGTTTAATCTCAGGGGATACGTTATCTTTGAAGTTTTCTAACAACACTAAGTTCTTCAAACTATCAAAATCCTCAACCTTAGCAGAAGTTAACCAATCAAAAACAACCTATCTAACTTCTTACCGTATTCTACATACGTAATATTTTCATCCTTTCTCAAACTTCTAAATTTCTTACGGTACACCTCTGGTACTAGCCTATACACGCTAAGAATGGTTTCTTTCACGATATCGTAATTATCACATTCCTCCTTAGACATGCAACTATACACAGTAAGCGCCCTACCACTCAAAACTGACTGCAAATATAAAGTCCACGTTTCTTTAGGAGAACCTACTCGTTCCATTAACTTCTCTTAAACACATGAAATATGTCGTAACATCTTCCTCATCAAACTTTGGTACTAATTTCAACACAGTACTCATACCTAACCTATCAGCTCCGTTTTCATTTTCGCCTGTCCAACTGTTACGAGTACTTTCCCTTAATCGAGCAATTTCCAACTCATGCATACGCTCTCTCTCTCTCTCTTCCTGCTCATGCATACGTACTTTTTCTCTTTCCTGCTGCATTACCAACATTTCTACCTCTCGCTGCATTTTCCTCACTTCTCTCTCAGCTGCTCTTTCATCTCTCTCATACTTTTCTCTTTCTTTCCTTTCCACATATTCACGGAGATCATTCCCTTCTAGACCTAGTAGCTTACCTGACTCAATAAACTCTTTCACCGTCTCACTCATTCTGATTCTTTCTATATTCTCCCTGTTTCAAACTGTTAAAGTGTTGATAGCCTAGGCAAGGTCGCCACAATGTTATGGACTCTGAGATCTCAGAGACAATGTTATGGTGTCGAAATATCCTGGCCAAGGGTCGATACAGTGTTACGGCCTCTGAGAGAGGTCCGCTTCAGGTTCGATATGAAATAATAAAAAAAAATATATCAACACAACAGTTGAAACTGGGGATACGAATATAGAAAGAAACACTAACACAACAAAGGTTTATTTACAAGCTTACTAACAAAGGTAAATGCAGAATGGTATCTCCTATTTACATAAAAAGATAGAATCTTACACTGCATGAACTGGGGGAACAGTGAGGCAATTCAAATACTTGCTAGTCAATTTGGCAATTCGACGCGCTGGCTTCATAAATGTAGAGCGGCAATTGCAGTCGTCCTCTTAACTCCGTATTGCAGAAACTAGTCTACTTGAAACCTGTAGCAAGACCTTTTCTTCTCTGAAGTCTGCTCGACGTCGAGAAAACACGGCCGTCCACTCCTGAAGACGACTAGACCAATATCCAACCAACTCTCGAACAACACTTCTTTTGATTGATACTTCGTCGGTTCCTTCGCCTCTAGTCTCTCTCTGACGATCACTGCTGCTGATCTCTCACTGATAATCTGATCTGTGGCTCTTACTAACTGGTGATCTCTCTCTTTTACGATCTCTTCCTCTTACGATCACTGTTTGCTCCTACTTCCTCCGTCGTATTTATATGGCATCCTGGGGGCGGAGCCTACGGCAAGCGTCACAGACTCCCGAGTTTACTAGGACTCCCTAGATGAATCTAGACGAGGTATTGCATCAGAAAACGCGGTGTTTCTCATGTCACATTGGCGCGTTTTTGTGCTCCACAACACGCCCGACGATTCCAGAACAGCCGCGAGGAAAAGACACCTCCAACACGGGCGCAAAAACCTCCTTACTGCCGAACTTCTCGAAAATGCGTTCTCCTTTCCTTTATCTTCCTTTGCTATGAAGCAATTACCATCACAAAAAATATATCTTTGAGGCTATTCCAAAAAATTACTCACAGGGAACTATTTATCTTGAAACTATTTGTTATAGCTTAAATGCCGACTCTGTATCTCAACTGTTTGAAATGACTTAAAAATGGCTTTGTATTAGAACTAAATTCGTCAAATTTAAATAAACCTCGTAAGGAAGCTAAAAAAAGAAGTATTTGTTATACGGAGAATTCAGATTGGATTTTCTATTAAAGATATCCAAAATAATTGATAATGTACCTCGCACACTAATTTTATAACTATTTAACTGAAAATAAAAGAAACGAGTTTGTCGAAGAATTGGTTTTTCTCCCGAGGAACTAATAGGCGGCATATGTCGTGAGGAGCATTTCATCTTCTCCGGAAGAAAAAGGGGGCGGAGACAGAGAGACAAAGCAGTTAAAGGTTATTTCGCACAAGGGCTCTCTCTCTCTCTCTCTCTCTCTCTCTCTCTCTCTCTTCCGTATAATAGATCAGCCGCTTATTAAAGACTTCCCTCGTTTCTTCCCAATGGGCAGAGTATTTCACCTGGGAAAATTGTTGCGTCATGTTTTACAAGTAGAGAGAAATTGGGAACCAGAAGCCGAGAGATAAAAGATTCCCCAAAACTCTGACCCCCATTTCTGTTCTTCCTATTCTGCTCTTTCCCCAGTTGGGATTAACGTCCCTGCGGGAAATCGAGTGGCTCTTGATTGCGATCCAAAAATGCGTATTATCTTTTTGGAGAGTACCACCACTTTAGACCGAGAATTAGATTAATTTTACCGATGGTTGATCAAAAGGTGTTGGAATTTTGAAATGTTTAACAATTCAGTATGATAAGAGTTTACTGTCACACTTTGTCCTGAGAAGCAAGTAAACTGTTTCTCTTTCTTCCTTAAGGTGCGCTCACACGGTCGAACAATGTCCGACGGACAAATATTATTACCAATTAACAATTATCTGCTGGTCTTTGCCTTGTGAGCAGAGTAAAAACAGTGGTATACAACCTCATCTGGTATCACGTTTGTTTGCCCAGATCTACTTCCATCGTTTCAACGCTTATGACGTCATCCTGCTTCGCCTATGATATGGTAACAATGTTTGTCCGTCGGACATTGTTCGACCGTGTGAACGCACCTTCAGCTTTTCAAATTATAAAGGGATGAACTGTTAGTTTCTGTCCTATTCGCCGAGCTGAAAATAAACCCTCCCCCCCAAAAAAAAAATTAGCATATCCGATATCAAGAATTTATTCTGACGACATCGTTAATCAGATTAAAGCTCAGGAGTGACACCAATATTCATCTTACCAGAGTTTAAAACAGATAATGTTTATCGTAATTAGGACCTGTACGACAATGGACAAGTTATTCGGCTGCAACTATTATATCCTGCTGTGAGTTCCCAACGAGGTCGTTGATTCATATACATATGCCTAATTCCAGCTGCATCAGCTGTCGTGGCTTAGCAATTCGAATGATATGAGTAATATATTCTGGAATATGCATATCTGAGTGAAATTGAATGCGCGAGGTTGGTTATGAGAGTATACGCGAGGGTATACTTAACCATTCATTTGTTAGTATCTTAAAACGTCATCATCACGTGAACATTCTCTCTCTCTCTCTCTCTCTCTCTCTCTCTCTCTCTCTCTCTCCTTACCATGCCATAAAAAAAATGGACCAATAACTTGTTTGAAAGATATATGAGCCATTTTATTCAGCGAGGTAGATTTCGATTGACCATTTGGTCTCACGAATTTTCAGTTGATTGAATTCGACTTTTGTTTCATAGCAGAACGCTATGAGCTTTTTGAATGAGAGAGAGAGAGAGAGAGAGAGAGAGAGAGAGGATAGAGAGGCCCATAAGGCCCAATATCACGTATCCCTGTTTGCATAATAATCTGATATATATCTATATATATATATATATATATATATATATATATATATATATATATATATATATTATATATATATATTTATAAATAATGACGACTGAAATGAGAAGTGAATGTCACAGATCACAGCAATTACATAAAGAGCATTCCGTAGCCAAAGGGAAAAACAGATAACGGTTCGTTAGCCTTTCTCTTTGCATACAGCAAAAGACTCCAAGTAAGCGTACAACTAGAGAAGAAAAGTCTCACACATTATTTCGATGCGGGCGATGTAATTGTTTAACGGACGCTCCTGACAATACAGTTATAACACCTGTCCTGCTGCAAGATTGATGATCTAGTGACCTTTTTCTTTTCCTCTTGGATTCATCGATGAAGGGGAGAGAGAGAGAGAAGGCGGAACTCTGAGAAGATTGTCAGAAGTGGAAAAGTCCCAAATTTTTTAAGCGCAGTGAAATGAAAATAAAAGTGTAATTTTTTTTTTTTTTTTTTTTTGTTTTTTGATGAATGGCTTTATAATCTACATAAAGGTTTCACACACACTGACTCTGGAAGAATAATTCATTTGAAACATGTGACACATGACAAGTTACATTATTGTTGAAATGTATTCATTTTGCGATTCCCAATAAATGCTTGAACGTCTAAGAAATTTGTGCACACATTCTCTATGTTTGGAGGCCCAGCCGAAATTGCTCTCTTCTTAGACTCTGCAATAAACGCCACTGTTTGCAAATTGCATCTTCGAGGTAAGTGACGTCCTATTCAAGAGAAAGAGGGAGACCATCAACAGGCGAAACTGTTCCCTCTACATTTTCGTTCATTTTTCTGTACCGCAAATGTCCACTTTGTCTTCTGTTTAGATAAAGGAAGGAGACTCCCTCGAGAATTGGGTGTCCTTAAATGGTGAAGGTATTGTGGCCTTTGTAAACACATCCCCCAACCCTTTCCCCCCGG
>NC_087207.1:98107220-98139720 GCF_015104395.2 Macrobrachium nipponense | reverse complement strand
TACTCACAAAAACACACATCATAACTCCTAAGGAGTTCTTAATACTTTTCTAGGCAGTTTTAGTACATAAACATTGGTAATATATCTGTTATTTATTTTTTCAAAACCTTATTACATTAATATAAACTCATTTCAGTGTATCAAAGAATTCTCCTGCATGTGATCGTCATCTGAAAATTATGGGATTTCATCCATTCATCAACTTCAGTTTTAAAAATTTTTATAAACATCAGGATTTCAGAGATTTATGGCCTCATCTTTTTCTATATCAGCATATTACAAAATGAGAGGAAATGTTCGGGAAATCTTTTCAGTTTTACGGAGCTTTCTCTGGCTGGACGACGTAAGAATTCCACGTGAGAGTCGCTATATTGTGAGCTCAGGGTCTTTAAAAAAACAAATGTAAGTTAACCTTCTTTACTTCCTAACGTGAAAAGCAGTCTCTCTCCTCTCTCTCTCTCTCTCTCTCTCTCTTCTCTCTCTCTCTCTTTAAGGGTGAAAATGTGCCCGAATGACCTTTCAAAGGATGTGACTTATGAAGCCTCGTACTTCTTCCCTGAGACGCAGAGGCGAAGCATAACGAGAATAAACAGCCACATAAACGTCGTTTGTTCCTGAGAGGGTTTGATAGCACAGGAAACTTCCTCGATGGAAACAGAGACATAGCATATTTGAAGTGCCCATTCCAATCTAGTTTCCAAATGGTAAAAATCGTATGACAAAAATGTAACTACGAATCACAAACTTTCCTAATAATATTTTCCATCACTACAATATTTTTAATATCCTCAACCTATTCCAAATAAGTAACAGCCAGTGTCACCTTTACTGGGACTAGTCGCATATCAACAGAAGCTAACCTCTAAAATAAGGTGCAAAGGGTCTCTTCGCCCTAATACGGATTTGAATTCTTATCAAACTTCAAGGTGAGGCATCATTCGTAAAGGACCATTCCAATTATTTTTTATCCTTTTTTGTTTACAGTTATGTTCTTATCCTAAGGTGTGGCAGGAACACTACTAATTCAGATTTTAGTGCAAATGAGCATAAGTACCTTTACTGCAATCAATACAAAGTTAATGAATGTAATCTACTATGTAGATCCTACAATTTTTTTAATTGATTTGACTGATGACAAGATCACCTACTTCCATAACGATAATGATCTTCAATGTGAATTCTTCTAAAAGGGAAATGACGACTGGTCTTTAGATCAACGCAAGAGTCAGTGTTAAAATATCTTATTGGACATCCATCCCATGGAAACCTAAATGGGAATGTTTGAAATGATTGCTGAGCTAACTTTTATTGAACTGAAATGCTAAAAGTGAATACAAATAAAAAAAATGGTTAAGTTGCTATGATGAACTGATTCTGTAGGACACGTTGCGTATGAAGAATGTGGTGTTTATGAAATGCCTTTTCTAAATGGAGGAATATAAAAATAATTAATGGTTGAAAGAGTGGATCACATTATTTTGGTAGATCGGTTGCTGGCACATCAGACAAAAATTTATTTTGCGTATATACAAAGAATTATCTTACGGAAATAAATGAAATATAACAAATAAAAAAAAAGTTTTCGGCAGAAAAGGACCGCAAAAACATACAACTCTTCTATTGGAAAAAAAAAACTTAAAGATTATATTCTAGCGTTTTTACATATTTTACAACCTCGTATAAAAAAGTATTTTCATGAGGACCGTCATCCAAATCTTTTTCCGAGGCTTTATGCATAATTTGAAGTCAGGAAACTTGCCTAAATGATGTTTTCAAATGAATTTTCCAGTTTTGTGGAGGTGAAGGAATAAATTCTCTTATATTAATGGAAAAATTAACCAATTATTACCATATATATATATATATATATATATATATATATATATATATATATATATATATATATATATATATATATTATAGATATAGATATAGATATAGATATAGATATAGATATAGATATAGATATAGATATATATATATATATATATATATATATATATATATATATATATATATATATATATATTCAACATGATGGTTAGGCTATTCCTCGGCAGTACAAATCAGAAGGCGTTGAAGAAGACTGCATTAAACATATGCCACCTTATTCTCATCACGACTTTCCTGGCTAAAATAAAAGATAAAAAACTGATAAACAATACAGCATTAAATTATTTTTGTTGACATAAAAAAACCACATTGAATAAAGTAATACAAGGAAAGTCACAACATTGAAATACAAGTTACTCTAAAAAATGAAATAAAAATAAAACAAACGAAATATATAGAAATAAATAAAAAGGCATTACTAAAATTAGGAATAGTTAAAAAAGACACCTTGTCTCAACGACGTTCAGTTGCTGTATGGGGAACGCATCGAAAGTAAACAAGAAGAAGGGCCTGGTTTAAGCTATGTATAAGGAAACTAGTTTCTTTATAGCTAGAGATTCCAAAATTGGAAGGTGATGTGCGTATGAACTTGATAACAATATCTTAAAATCTTTATAGTTTATACTATTTTTACAAAATTTCCCATGATTTCCTTTACGATTATTTTAAGTCAAATTGTTACCCTCCTAATCTCTTCATGAAATATGTTGATGTTAAGTTTATCTTAATGAACCCTAGAACTATCGGTAATATGTTGCGTCATAAAGAGAGATTACCTCCTTTAATGCAATCCGGCGTTGTCTACATTTATACTTGCTGCCGATGCAATAGGCAGATTTACGTTGGAAACACGCGCCACTTGCTAAAGGCGAGATGTGATGCACATATGGGCATTAGTTTCCGTACAGGGTGTAAACTATCCAACCCAGAACTATCTAACATTAGAATTCATGGGAAATTTTGTAAAAAAAAAAAAAAATGAGTATAAACTATAAGGATTTCAAGATATTGTTACCAAGTCCATACGCACATCACCTTCCAATTTTAGAATCTCTAGCTATAAAGAAACTAGTTCCAACCTTGAACAACCACTCTTCATCTGTTCCCTTGTACATAGCTTAAACCAGGCCCTTCTTCTTGTTTACATTCGATGCGTTCCCCATACAGCAACTAAACGTCGTTGAGACAAGGTGTCTTTTTTAACTATTCCTAATTTTAATAATGTCTTTTTATTTATTTTGACATATTTCGTTTTATTTTATTTCATTTTTTAGAGTAACTTGTATTTCAATGTGACTTTCCCTGTATTACTTTATTCAATGTTATTTTTTTTATGTCAACAAAAATAATTTAATGCTGTATTGTATATCAGTTTTTTATCTTTTATTTTAGCCTGGATGATGAGGACTATTGGTCTCGAAACGTCGCGATAAGAATAAAAACTGACATGTTTAATGCAGTGTTCTTCAACGCCTTCTGATTTATACACACACATATATATATATATATATATATATATATAATATATATATAATATATATATATATATATATATATATATATATATATATATATATATATATATATATATATATACATAATATAGATATATTTATATATCTTAAAAGTGTGTAATGTTAAGTGAAATCACATATCGTGTCTTGCTTGGAGACAGGCCGAGCTGTGGGGCAGCTTACTTGAGTGAAAGGAATTTGAATACACAAGCAGTTTAACCGAGAGATCACTCACCCTGTCGTTAGGCATGTAAATTCGTTTGTACGGATATTACAGGCCTAATAGTCCAAGGCACTTGCGAAAGTCACATTCTATACGGTGCACACTAAGAGGTCAGGTGGTACACGCCACCCGCGAGTGCGGGAGAGAAAGCCCCATCGTAAAGATGGGTCCTATTCTATGGCTAATTTAGAGATGGGATTCTCTAACCTGACTATGGTTAAATGAACTTATTGACATTTTGGGTCTGGGAGTGAATTCTTAGTCAGGAGGGTAGAATGTTAACTTACTGATTTCTTTATGGGCAGATTTGGGTTTTCTGTCATTATGACTTGTTAATCATTATGTTCTATTTTTATTCCACTGCTTTTGGGCGGTTTAATAATAGTATATTTTTGAACTTACGAGGTCTTAATAGCCTGACGACATGGTTGCAGACAGAGGGCACCATTGACAGCAGGTAAGAGTTTCCAATTTGTGTAGTTTAATAAAAAGGGGGGCTAAGATATATATATATATAATATATATATATATATATATATATATATATATATATATATATATATATATATATATATATATATATTTGTGTGTGTGTGTGTGTGTGTGTGTGTGTGTGTGTGTGTGTGTAGTTTGGCCTTTCTGCCGCCTTCCTCTTAGAATATCAATTTGTAGAAATAAAAAAAACTTCCATTAACTTGGTTAATCTAAAAGTAACGAGATTGGTTTATTTTGCTACGACTGAAAACGCTCAACGAAATCAAATGGTTTCTTGGATAAAAACCGTTTTCAGGAAACAATGTTTATATAAATGCATTATTTACTATAACCGTTTTTCTATATGATGTATATTCGTTTAGTTTAAATTAACATTGCTTGGAGAATTGGTTATATTGTTGATAAAAAAATGGCTTTGGTCGCTATAAGCACAGAAAAGAGTAATGGCCTGGATGAACAGAATGAAGAAATAGTAAGCGAGTAAATACAAAATAAAGACTAATTTGAATCTTTTTAATTAAAACACTCAGTGTCGAGACCTAATCATTATTAAAATATGACGAAAAGCTTCAAGTAAAATCACATTTCTCAATTTCAGCTGGAAGGATTACAACGCCACTTCTTCACCACCACCACCCCCCCCCCACCCCCCTTTCACCTCCAGACCAATTAACAGCTCACCCTATCCCCCCAACCCTACGGCGTCTCCAGCATCGCTGTCATATTGCAGACCAACCTCCAACAAGCGTATTGTCAACGGAAGCATTGGCCAAGCCCTTGTGCATATACGTCACCTCACGTCACTGAATTATAATGCTTCGACCCTCAAATGGATATTCACATAAATATAAAAATAGCAAAACTAGCTGAATAATTATTACAGCAAGATGTAAAGAACGTTTAAAATGAGTAAATTTACAAGTTTAAAATGAATAAATTTACTATCGTTAAATTAGAAAAATTTACAAATACCAAAGATAAAGAAATTCATACTGAACACGATGCAGTCCGAACACGAACAAAAGCATTATCCCAATTATTGACACGATTACTAGACAGACCTTTTAACTAAACATTATTCATCTTAATCACAAGGAAGAGCCTTGTAAGTTGAATACCTGTTGGCCGACAACATAAAAATAAGACCCCAGTGGACCATTGATCCCCGTTTTGACGAACTTGCCTATCCCATTCTTCCACATTAAGCTCTTGAGTTTTCCATAAAAGTGTCTCAGTTTTTGATGTGCGATGACACAGTTTCAGCTGTCTGCGTTGTCTGATTTTCGACCAAATTTGCTCAAAGATGAGGTATTTAGAAGCTCTGAATAACATAAAAGTGTTTGAAGCCCATTCATTTTCTCAGAATGAGGGAAAAAAATCTTATGCCAGTTCATCAAACTAGAGACGAATTATTGGGTCATTACCCAGGAATATGGAAATGTTATAGGCATAATCGTGTACTCCAAAAAACACCAAGTTGTTCAAAACTCTGGAATATGGAAATGTTACAGGCATAATCCTGTACTCAAAAAAAAAAATTAAATAAATAAAAAACACCGAGTTGTTTAAAACCCTGGAATATCGAAATATTCAATCAAACTGGATTTTAGGTAAAACTAGAGTCTGAACTCTAGCTCGAAAAAAGACCGTCTTCTTTAAAACTATTGTCTTTGACAACGGTGGTACAAAAACATTTTCAAAATGGGAGATGATGAGATTACAGGCATCAATATAAAAGTAGGTCCAGCAATTGTCTGTACTTTGAACATTACCGAGATTTTAAAAATGACAACAACCAAAATGATCATGAAAAAAAACTTTTCCCAAATCAAACCCTCCCGCTCCCCCCAAAAAAAAGAATAATGCAGAAAGAGCGACTTTGTTAACTTTCACTATAAAGCAATTTTGTTAATGAACGAAGATAATAAAACGCTCATACAAAGTTTGAATAACTGCCACGGCAACATTTGCATGTTGGTCCTCATTATAAAGTTATTCTGAAGTTTTATCAAAAGGAAATACTTGAGTGTTCCCCTACTCTGGAAGTGAGGAGCAGATGGAAATAGGACAAATTTACTTTGATGGAAAACGGTGTATTGTTTACATCCCCGGAAGAGACAGACGGACAAAAAGAGGATATTTGCCCTAAACGCACATCCCTAACAATAGGGAACGCTTCCAATATAAAACTCTTCCATTATAAAACACTCAACAGTATGATACGAATGTGTATATAGGAAAGACCAGCCACCATTCGCACTTACCCTTACTTGTGCAGTGAGCAATATCTTCCAACCTGGAGTCCTCTACTGTCTAAATTGAGAAAACACAAAGGTTCCAATATAATTATCAGAGATTGAATCAACGTTTCATACAAAGAGAAGATTTTAAACATTAGATAGATATGAAATCAACCAGTGTCAGTTTCTTTACTTAAGAAACTGACACTGGTTGATTTCATATCTATCTAATGTTTAAAATCTTCTGTTTGTATGAAACGTTGATTCAATCTCTGATAATTATATTGGAACCTTTGTGTTTTCTCAAGTTAGACAGTACAGGACTCCAGGTTGGAAGATCTTGCTCACTGCACAAGTAAGGGTATGTGCGAATGGTGGCTGATCTTTCCTTGTCTATAATTCTTTCGCTGGAGCCTTGAGCATGGCTCTGAGACTCTTAGTATTATTATTATTATAAAAGTAGTTTAACCAGACCACTGAGCTGATTTTCAGCTCTCCTAGGGCTGGCCCGAAGGATTAGATAAAATGCCAGGTCTAGCTCTTAGGCCAGAGCTGGGACCAAGTTGGTCATTCAGGATAAATAAATAAATTGCACCATGGCAAATGCTTTCATACTAGAACACACACACAATAAATACTTTTACTCATGTTCCCTTACATACATACTAAAACGGTATATTAAAATTCAGAATTAGTTTTAACTTTTTGAAATTTTTTAAAATTCACTAAAAACACCAATGTTTTATATTGTATCAATTAAATTGCAGTTCCTCAAAAAAGTCAAAATCGGAACTACCGAAAATGTAAAAGATTCTGACAAAATTCTTTTATTGTCTTATTTCCAAAAGTTGACAGTCTCTGCTGGTCATACTTTGGACACTCGCACAAGACATGTCTGACTGTTACCAACTCCTTGCACTCCGAACACTCTGGAGCAGAGTCGTGTGGGCTGCTCATTAAGTGTCCATGTGTCAGACGGGTATGGCCTATACGGAGACGTGTCAGAATTACTTGTTCATGTCTCTCTCTCTGATATGATGAACTCCATTTCCAAACATCAGTTTATTTGCTTTTAATTGTTATTTCTGACTCTTCATTCCAAATATGTTGCCATTTCCTTAAAAATACCCATCTTTATGTATGTTACATAATCACTCATTGGGAGATTCACACTTGATCTTGTCATTTGAATTGCTTCTTTGGCTGCTTTGTCAGCCTCTTCATTTCCTTTGATCCCTACATGGGCAGGGATCCAACATATTTCTACTTTTTTCCCAATAATATCTAATTTATGAAGGGATAATTAATTTGTTGTACTATATTATTTTTTGGTTTGTAACTCTGGATGGCTTCTATGGCACTTCTCGAGTCACTAAAAATCACAAAATTATTGAGTGATGTTTCTTTAATTATTTTTATGGCCGAGGCTATTGCGCAAAGTTCTGCTGTGAATATTGAAGCTGTATTAGGAAGAGAGAATTGGCATGATTTGTCTGGGACACTGCAGCATATCCCACTCCATGTTCCGATTTAGATCCATCTGTGAATATTGCATAATGTGGACCTTTTCGGTTCATATGTTCTATTGTATGTTGTCTATGGTGTGATGGCGTATATAAGTTATTTTTTTGATAAATATTTTAATTGTGTGCAAGTTTTCATTTTATTCATTGTCCAAGGCGGAGGTAATTTTACTACTGGAGTATTTTGTATATTCACATTTAGTGACTCAAACAGTCTTCTAGCTCTAATTGGAAAAGGGGGTGGATGATTGTTTATAAAAATATCTCTGAGTTCAAATAATTTTTTTGTTGGAGAATCGCTTGTCCACTAATTCTCAGAGCACTCTTCATTATAACAAGCTCTCTATGGAGAGAGAGGTAGTTCAGTTCACCACATTCAACCTGTAAGGAAGAGGTCGGTGATGATTTAAAAGGCTCCTGAACATATTCTAAGGCCCTCCATTATGAACTGGGTCCAACGTTTCAGTGCTGCGTCTGACGCCGAGCCATATACTTCGCTACCGTAATCAATTATAGATAGGACTGTTGCTTGTACAGTCATGTAAGGGTTTGTCTATCGGCTCCCCAATTAGTGTTTGATAATTTTCTAATTAGATTTAATGCTTTTTTACATTTTGATTTCAAGTATGTTATGTGTGTTTCCAGTTTAAAAGTGAGTATCAAACACTAAACCTAAAAATTTTGCAGTTTGTCTAATTGGTATACTATGATTTCTGATTTTTAAATCTATTATTTCATCATTCATCCATCTTTTTCTTTTATCTTTTAAAAATAAAATACTACTGCTTGAGTCTTATGTATGGATAACTTAAATCCTACAGATGAGGTCCATTCATTTATTTTTATAATACTTTTATTAATGATGCGTTCTGCATGTTTAATACGAGAGGCTGAATAATATATGGCAAAATCATCCATGTAAAGGTTGCTTTTAATTCCAGTGGGTAGATTTTTATTAATATCATTAATGCCAGTGTGCCACTAAGGACACTTCCCTGTGGAACACCATTTTCAAGTGGAAATGTTCTCGATAATACATCATCGATTCTCACTTGAAAGCTACAATTTGTTAAAAAGTTTTGGATGAACCTAGGTAAATGTCCACGAATGTTGTTATTTGTAAAGTTTTTAATATAGGGTACCTCCAGGTAGTATCATAAGCCTTTTCAATGTCAAAAAAGACTGCTACAGTTATTTGCTTTCGCTCAAATCCTCTTCGTATATGGTCTTCGAGGTTAGAGAGAGAATCTAACGTAGATCTGTTGCACTGTGACCCAAATTGAGTGGGAGTCAAGATTTTATTTTCTCGAATGTGCCATGTTAATCAAGCATTTACCATTTTTTCTAGTAACTTGCGCAAGCAACTTGTTAGAGAAATTGGTCTGTAGTTATTTGTATCACTTGGATCTTTTCCAGGTTTGGTGATAGGAATTATTATAGCTTTACGCCATTCATCAGGAAATAAATTTCTAAGCCATAAGTGATTATAAAATTGTAACAAGTATGAATTCGCCAGAGGTGCTAAGTGGCAGATCATCTCAAAACAAATATTGTCACCTCCAGGAGCAGATTTATTGCTGTTAGTGAGAGCATATTCAAACTCTTCCATATTAAATTTTCTATTATAATATATGTCTTCTATTGTTTCGAAATTTATTGTTATTAGTTCTATATTATTTTTCTTTATGCGGAAGTGATCATCTAAATTTCTGTCACTACTTACATTTGCTAAGTTTTCTCCTATTATATTACTCATTTCTTTTGGATCGAGTATTCTTTTTCCGTCTTTTAATATGGCATGTCTGGGTGGTTTCACATGGGTACCATTTATTTTCCTGAATTTTTCCCATATTTTTTTTATGGGAGTATTATTAGAGAGATCTGATACATATTTCCTCCATGAAATTATTCTTCCTTGAATTACTTCCTTTCGAAATTTTGCAGATATTTTGTTGTATATAGGTTTTAATGCCTCAATTTCTAGTAACAATATAATCATTTTTTGTAAAGTACTTTCTAATATTGGTAATGTTTTATTTTATTATACTGAACTTTCTATTCAAATTATCCAATCGTCTCCCTATTGAGTGTTTTATATTTATTAATTCTGTTAGCTTTTCGGACCACCATGGAACTTTGTGTTTTGTTGGATGGGGTTTTGAGTTTGGTATTGCTTTATCAGCAGCATTTTGATTGAAATGAATAACAAGAAACTTATTAGTTTCATTATGGTCTTTTAGATATTCAAATGGTGGTATACTTCTAGTATGCATTTCATATTGCTCCCAGTCTGCTTTATAAATATTGTAGTGAGGAACGTGTTTTGCTGGGTTATTTTGTAAAAAGGAAATTAATATTGGGAAATGATCACTAGTGTACAAGTCATCAATTGTGTTCCAATCTAATCTGTCAACTATACTTGTTGAACATAGAGTTAAGTCTACAGAGGAAAATGTTCCATGTGTTTTTGAATAATATGTGCTAACTTCATCATCATTTATACAACATATGTCATTTGAATCTATAAGTTCTTCTACTTTACTTCCTGCTCTATTTGAGTTTGAACAGTTACAGTCCCATATTGGGTTGTGAGCATTAAAATCCCCTACTATTAACATAGGTTCTTTGGCATTTTTAAGTAATTCTCCAAGTTTATCAATATTGTAATTTTTATTTGGTTGGTTGTATAAATTATAAATGATATAATTATAGTTTTTAATTCGAATTTTAATACCTGATATTTGGAGGTCAGCTATGTTTACAGGTACTTTGTCATAACATACTTTGTTATGTACATATATGGCTGTACCTAAATTTCCTTCTTCTACCTGTGATGTTGATATTAAGGTATATTTACCTATTGTTGGAATTGTATTATTGACATGTTGTAGACATAATATCATTGGTTCATATTCCTTTAATAACCTTTGTACTTCTCCCAGGTGTAATCTGGTCTGTAGACCATTTATGTTCCATTGTATAATATAACTATTGAAAATATTATGTTATATCGGTCGTGTTTTGTTTTCTTTTTTTGTATTATCATCAACTTGAATTTTTTCTAAAATTTATTTACCACATTCAGTTGTTTATCTTTATAATATTTTAAGTGCTCAATGCACATACATCCTTTTCATGGGTGTTTAAATCGGTGGCCTCTTTCTTTCTATATTTCATAAAATTTCTTATAATATTTGTTAAGCAATCTTTTGTAATATTTTTGTTATCATTGCACAATGCAATGAAGCAATCATTGCAACCACATGTGTTGTCATGTATATATACTGCTTTATTTGTTCTTATTGTACCGATTATTGGTGATGGAGTAATCTCATCACCCTTGACATAGTCACCATCATCCATGGTATGGTTCTCCTCCACTTCTTTGGTTTTTTGATCTCTGCATCCATAGGTTTATTATTATTTTAGGAGATAAAGGTATGTCCACATTTTGTTTTTGTTCTTTCTTCATATCTTTGGTTTTTGGTTTGACCGATGTTTCTCTGATTATAGTTGGTTTCTTTGTTTTTGGTGGTGTTCTCTCTAAAGGTCTTTTTTTTTCTTTAATTTTCGGTACATCACAACTTCCTACTTCCACCTCTGTGATAGTATTTTCTTGTGCTTCTATATGCATTAACACCTCAAATGAATTTGATAGAATATTATCTAATTCATTTGCACTTGTTTCCTGATTTTTTACTTTCTTAGTTTTTCCCTGCATATTACAGACTTCTTCTTGAGATCTACTTTGTTGCATCTTGTTACTTCTATCTGTATGTTTTTTTGTTTCATTACTGGTTCCCGTTATAGAAGAATATGTACGTTTCTTAGCAGGATCTTGAATTCCTCTCACTTTTAATTCTAATTTAGCCTCTGCTATAGGCATGCCTGTCCTTTCTTTTAACATTTTTAGTTCAGTGTTGTATATGTAATGCATGCATTCTTTGGATCTTGCATGATGATTCTGCTCACAGTTTACACACTTAGGTTTAACCGCACTTCCATTTGGTGGTGTGTTCTGTAGATCCACAGTAAGCGCACACCGGTTCATTCCTACAATTTCTCTTTGTGTGTCCATACTTACTGCAATTTTGACACTGCAGTGGCTACGTAAAAGGTTAACGCAGATAAAGACAGTGTACATCACCTAATAAGTAATGTCAAAAGAAAGACAAAAAACTAAAATGATAAATTCTAAACCTAAAGCAACTAAAGCAAATAAGGAAAAATGTCGGTTGGCCAATAACCCTAAGAAAATACCGGTTTGCAATTATCCATTGTTTGTAGAAATGTCAGCTGGTTTATTTATTTGATTCTCCGCCACGTGAGAGACAGGTTTCTCCATCTTACATCTGGCTGACGAAGAGGAACGGTCACAGCAATAAGAAGCTGTGTGTGAAGGGACAGAAATGAGATCCCTGCCGTCGATTTCAAACAGATTATGTGGGAGTAAGTTAGAAAGCGTGAGTTAATCTACAGACAAATGTTTAGTAATTAGTCATTCGCGTGGATACCCCAAAGCTGAGTCCACAATTAAACACTGGTCTTATGTTATGGTACTGTACACTTAGTAGATCATTATAACTCTTTCCAGACCGTCTGTGAGTAAAGAGAAATGAGTAGAAAATCCTCGAATGGCATTAAAGTTCGTAAACAGGTCTGCTTCGTGCTCTGATCTTTCGTAACATGTAATTTTTGTGTGTGATTTTCCTTTCTTATTCCTAACGAGAGAACTAATGACCCTGTCTTACTATATCAGAAGAATAGTTGTATTCTCTCCTCATTACAACTCATTACATTGATTTCAGACCCAACTCAAGTTAATGCATAAAAGTCTGAGTGGGAACAGTGCAATTGCGCAGATGATTGTTCAGGAGTTTTGACGACGTTAATGTAGCGATAAAGTAATTACCATTAAGTGAAATTATTTCATTTCAGATCAAATGGAAAATCAGCAGAACTCTCGAATAACGGCTGGTAAATCAGCAACTCTGTCTACAATGGAAGCAGCCATCAGACAAAAACGACAAGAGAATGAGCGAGGAACAACCACACAGAGAGAGAGAGAGAGAGAGAGAGAGAGAGAGAGAGAGGGAGTGCTTGGTTATAATAATGATTATTATTATATGATGTCTGTTTAGTTATATAATATTGTTGCTGCGTGATTTTGATATTTATATTGTTAAATGATTTATTGTTGTGGTGTGTGCTGCTTGTAATACGTTGATTTCTTTGGATTGTGCAGCTTGATTGTATTGCTGGTTTTTTATTTTTGATGTAGCTGTTTGTTGATTTAACGGTAATTTTTCGTTAGAGTCCAACCAGCGATTTTTGCATGGAAAACCATTTTTTTCTGGTAGTTTTCTTGTTATTTTGTTGTGTTCTGATGTTATTACCTTGTGCAAAACCCTTGTTTTAACCCTTTGAATACGACTGGGTCGTATACGATACGTTTCTTAAGGTATCCCAGAACACGGCTGTATCGTATACGGGCACTGGCAATTTCCTTTTATGTGGAAGACTGATGATTGAACTACTGGCCTGTTTTTTCTTGATATGGTTACAATCTGCCAGTTGTCATACTGTGAATTCATATAAATGTGTGCATTTCCCTAAAATTCATTATTTTTCATCAATATGTCGCAGGAGGAGGAGTCAAGCGTACGACATCTTCGAGCTTGACCGCCGGCAGATCAAGAGAAGAGCTCTCGATGACGATAATTATTTTGTAGACTTTCTCGGTTAATTTTCTAGATATGAAAATGAATGGGATTTAGAAGGCATTTAAATGAATAATTATACGCCTAGTGCAAAAGACAGGGATGAAATTTCAACCGACAGTGAAAATAACGAAAATCTGCTACCTAACGAAAGTAACGGTGTTGAAAGAAGTCGGATACAGCGACTGCGAGTTGACTCAGGTGATGTGGGAGTGGGTTGCCAGTAAGTTCCAGCCCCGAGATTTCGTATTTGACGGCAGTGGCAGGGGCATTACGTCAAGATGTAATGCGAATGAAAATTCAAAGGAAGTACTCCGAAGTAGATCATGTTTTTAATGTCGGTCCAGATCCTGAAGGTGTTTTGACATTTTGCTGGGATTCCTCTGGAGGATCCTTGTGTCCGCTCTTCACGGATTGTCTTTGTAGGTCTTTCCTCACTGTAGATTCCCTGTCCTTACGTCATTTTGACGTCTTTCTGAAAGTTCATATAACTCATAGACCTCTGTGCGTTGAAATATCTGCGGGAAATTTTACCTATACTAATGAGTCATTTTGATACGGATACCCACCAGCTTTAAATATATTAAACTTAATCATAATTCGTAAGACCTAGAATTATTTAGATGAGATGATGATGGTAATGCGGTCGATGATAACGATGAAAATGATCTTGATAATTTTACAATTGACATTCAGGGATGGATTTTCGATACTGTGTTGAACGAGAAGTGGAAACTGTTGTTATTTCTATTTGCTGTGTACAGCGACAATCATGACCTTACAATTTCTGTTTCTGGGAGTCGATCTTTGTACTCAGGATTTTCTTCTTAGTCTGAAAAATTGGATTATTTGCTCATTCAGCTTCCTGCTGTATGATCTTATAAATGACCTTTTGGGTCTAAGGTTTTGGAATGCGTTCCTAAATTTCATATATCCATAATTTTACTTTCTTTGTTTATTTTCCTATTGCTGAGTTCATTTTAGGTCCGAATGTACACTTTGTCATTAGATCACGTATTTCCTCCGCCTGATTTGAATTGATTTTGTGTTACTTGGAACTGTTTTTTATTATAAAAAACACGCTCCGCGCTGTAAAATCTTCGGTAGAAATTGAGCACATGTTAAGAATAACATGGCTCTATTCAGAACTGGAAAACATCTGATTAAATTCTTCCGTCATGTCAGAAGGTTTTTGTTAATAGTGATTCCACGAAAAAAATTCTTCTTCAAAGGAAGGCAAGATACTGCTAAGATAACATAGTTCATTACTTTCCTCGCTGTTTCGTGGACGCCTTCCATACACAGGCTTAATCGCACAAACAAGTGCACACACACAAACACACGTGCGCACACACACACGTACACACATACACACACACACACACACACACACACACACACATATATATATATATATATATATATATATATATATATATATATATATATATATATATATATATATATATATACACACAATTAGTCACCAAATCTTTCGTGTTTCAACTAAATATAAAAATATATATATGATGAAATACCAAAGCTGTAACACTTCAGTTCTCATTCTGTTTCATCCTAGTTCGACTGTAAGACTCAAGCATCCCATGAAAGGAATTAAAGTGTAAAAATAAAACAAATTGGAGGAGAATCCATGCAGTCTTTGGGAAGGGGATCAAGGTTGGAATTTTAACGAGAGCCGACTTTTGCATTCCGGAGGAGGAGGAGGAGGAGGAGAGGTCTTCGATATTTCGCTCGGAAGGAGAGAGAGAGAGAGAGAGAGGAAAATTCCGTCGACTCAATTGTGATTGCATTCCTGTAGCTTCGTTTTCTAACAACACCTCTTTTATATGCTTAGAGGTATTCAAAAGAACCTCCTTATGCAAACGAGGTACTTTCATGTCTTTGAAAATGATGCTTCTGAAGGAAATGAATGGTTATTACTTCCTTCATAAATGTCCAAGATGTATTTCCTTTCGCGTAATGAATCCATACTAAGTTGTAAGAAAACTTGTAATTTAGTTTCCATAAAACTTTATGAGCTTCATAAGAGATATACTCGGCTTTTTATTTTTTTGCTATTTCATTTTATATAAAAGTGGAATCAATATCGTTGACTCAAATTAACTCAAACAAACTCCTGGCTCTTCATTATATCCGAATTAATAGTTTTAGGAAAGAATTCCAATATATTCTACTCACCGATAACAAAACTTCCGAAGTCCAGGTCGTAGTTTAATGATTAATTCCACTGATGACGTTGCAGTGTTGTAAAATAGGCAAGTGATCAATATAATCCTTTTTCATGGAGCTTGATACGAATGAAAGAGAAGGTTAAAGTCATTAATCTCCCCGATACTGACCAATAAATAGACTTTCCAGTGTAGCCTCTTCACAAGGTATTGGTAACCAACCTGGAAGTATTGAGTAGCTGTCAAAAATAAAACCACGTATTGTGAGTAGCTGTCAATAATAAAACCACGGGGTGAATAATTTTATTCTGCATAAAATGTTATGTCATTTTTTTCATATTCCACGGTTCATCACTTCTGCGTTACGATTTTTACTTGGAAACATAAGTTTTTCGGTTTTTGACTGAATTTGATGTAAAATAAAAATGTAAGACTGTAAATGTAAACTGACATTGCAAAACCTTAGTTTCATCACCCAAAGAACTCAAGATGAGAACGATGAGTGAAAAATAAGAGATAGGAAAAAATGTAAGAAAAGATGAGAATAGGCAAAACATACAAGAAAAGTTAAAGTTAGGAAAATTTTTAGGAGATATGAAATAGATAAGAAAAAAATATAAGAAGAGTTGAGAGACAGGAAAAAATAAAGAAATAGGATGAGAGATAGAAAATAAAATAAAATTTGAGAGAGATAGGCGAAAATGATAAAAATGAAGACCAGAGCCTCTTTACTAAGAGTCACAGAGCCATCCATGCTCAAGGTTCCAGCGAAAGAATTATAGACAAGGCCACTTAAGAAACTGACACTGGTTGATTTCATATCTATCTAATGTTTAAAACCTTCTGTTTGTGTGAAACGTTGATTCAATCTCTGTTACTTATATTGGAACCTTTGTGTTTTCTCAAGTTAGACAGTACAGGACTCCTGGTTGGAAGATGTTGCTCACTGCACAAGTAAGGGTAAGGGCGAATAGTGGCTGGTCTTTCCTATATATACATATGTATCATACTCTTAAGTGTTTTATAATGGAAGAGTTTTATATTCCCTATTGTTAGGGATATGCCTTTACGGCAAATATCCTCTTTTTGTCCGGGATATGAAAAATACACCGTTTTCCGTCAAAGTAAATTTGTCCTTTTTCCATCTGCTCCTCACTTCCTGAGTAGGGGAACACTCAAGTATTTCACCTTCTGATGCAACTTCAGAATAACTTTATAATGAGGACCAACATGCAAATGTTGCCGTGGGAGTCATTCAGACTTTGTATGAGCGTTTTATTATCTTCGTTCATTAACAAAATTGCTTTATAGTGTTTATTTTTGCATATATACAGGGATTTTTTCAGAATTTTTCCGAGATTCTCATACATCTGGTAGCAATGAAGGTAGTGTGAGAGGGGAGCTGCTCAGAGCGGCTATTTATAGGCGAGAGCCGCGAGATTCAAACAGGGTTCCCAGATTTGGCGGTTTCCCACCAAATTTGGCTGGTTTTTTTCTAATTTGGTGGGTAAAAATTCACTTTGGCTGGTTAGTGGTTTTTTGGCTGGTTTTCAGAAACTTGCTATTTGAGCTAAACACTGATCCCACTTTTGGGAAATTTGTCCCCAGATTGGGAATTTTTAAAGGTTTTCAGGAAAATCTGGGGAATTTGAATAGGTTTTCAGTGAAAACTTGGTAACATTTAAGCAAAATATGTAATAGAATAAAAAAAAATCACACACACCAGACGACCGCAACAAACACAAAAGGTCGAGACCATTAAAGGGGATTAGCGCAGATGCCATATTTTCTTTAATCCGTTCAAACTATTGAGGAAAAAAAGAGTAATAAGGTGGTAGATTTGGCATGTTTATTTATTTTTTTTTAACGGCCTGCCATTTCGTTGTGAATGGATAATCAATTGAAGTGACCACGGGTCACGGGATTAAGAGGATTGTCTGTCACCTCCCTTCATTTGTCAATACAAAAGCAAAACAAAAATTATTTTTCATGTATTCTTATATTAGTTTATATTATGTAACTAAAACTATGATGCTGCTATACAAGCATATATATGATAAAAAAATATGCATTTAGAAAGGTAAATATAACGCACATATATTTGGCGGTTATTTGGGCTGGTTTGGATTTGCATTTGGCGGGATTTTGGCTGGTTTTATGGTAGACTTTGGCTGGTTGGCAGTGCTGTCATCTGGGAACCCTGGATTCAAAGAATGACTCAGTTATGCCACAGACGTCAAAGAAGTTCCATGCGCTTCGTCACTTGCGTTTGGTCACTAGTTATTTACGTTGTTTTTATAACTACTTAGGGAACTTATAGCAATGCCGAAGTTACCTAAGATCAAGAAGGCTAGCAAAATGAGCGAAGGCCAGGAGTG
Source organism: Macrobrachium nipponense (assembly GCF_015104395.2). Taxonomy (NCBI): domain Eukaryota; kingdom Metazoa; phylum Arthropoda; class Malacostraca; order Decapoda; family Palaemonidae; genus Macrobrachium; species Macrobrachium nipponense. The sequence goes on along the minus strand of NC_087207.1, from coordinate 98,121,545 downwards.
TGCTGAAAGAAAAACACGAAAATTCATTGTTATCAGCGCCCTCATTGTCTCATGTCTCGCCGTCAACATCATTGTCTGGTGTCACGCTGAGGGTATTAATACCACTTTTAGGGGTAGGACCAGGATCCTTGATGTAGAAATCAACAATAAAAGTACAAATAAAGTAATTATAATAATGTTGGTTTGACTTATATAAGAAAAAAGGGAAATTTACATAGCAAATCTTTTGTAGCTAATAACTCAAAAACATACTTATGCGCATGTCGGTAACCATTACTCGGTTATTTATTATCCAATTTTAGAGAGAAAGATATCATTGGAAAGAGGAATAAAAATCCCATAATTCTGTGTGACAGAATTTTGATTTCTTTCTTCTTTTTTTAGATTTTTTTGAGTAGACTAAAAAAAAATTCATAAAATAAAAAAAATAACAATTCTGTCACACAGAATTGTTTATATAAAGAAGTTTTATGGTATGATTTTCAATACAACTGATGTCATATTAGCTGAGAAATCGCTACCTATTTTTTTTTAAATCATAATTTTTGCTAATAAAACTTAAAGTTTTTGCTCAAATGACTTGAAATTTTTATATGATGAAGGTATTATATATATCTAAAACATATATGAAAATAGACATCATAGCGGACGGTCCCCTTAAGCTTTTCGTCATATTTTAATAATGATTAGGTCTCGACACTGATTGTTTTAATTAAAAAATTCAGATTATTCTTTAATTTGTATTTACTCGCTTACTCTTTCTTCATTCTGTTCATCTAAGCCATTACTCTTTTCTGTGTTTATAGCGACCACTGCATTTTTATCACAATATAACCAATTCTCCAAGCAATGCTAATTTAAACTTACTAATTGAATATGCAACGTATAGAAAACGGTTATAGTAAATAATGCATTTATATAAACATTGTTTCCTGAAAACGGTTTTTATCCAAGAAACCATTCGATTTCGTTGAGCTTTTTCACAGTCGTAGCAAAATAAACCAATTTCGTTACTTTTAGATTAACCAGTTGATGGTAGTTTTTGAATTAATGATATTTCTACAAATCGTTATTCTAAGAAAGCAGCAGAAAGGCCGAACTTCAGATATATTTATGATAATACGGTTAATTGTTTTTCATTAATGTAATACAAATTATTCCTTCACTCTCCACAAAACTGGAAAATTCATTTCAAAACATCATTTAGGAACGTCTCCTGACTTCAAATTATGCATAAAGCCTCGGAAATGGTATTTGGATGACGATTCTCAGGAAATTACTTTTTTATACGAGGTTGTAAAATATTTAAATATGCTAGAATATAATCTTTGTTTGTTATTTATTTATATTTTTATTTTTTTTAATAGAAGGGTTGTAAGTTTCTGCGGCCCTTTTCTGTCGAGAGAGAAAAAATGTTTGTTTGTTATATTTCATTTACTTCCGTAAGACAATTCTTTGTATATACGCAAAATAAACTTGTGTCTGAATTGCCAACAACCGATCTACCAAAATAATGTGGTCCATCCTTTCAACCTTTAATTTCTTTTAAATTCAACCATTTACAAAAGACATTTCATAACCACCGCATTCTTCTTACGCAACGTGTCCTACAGAATCGGTTCATCATAGCAACTTAACCATTTTTTTATAAATTTGTATTCACCTTCAGTACTTCAGGTCAATAAAAGAGTTAGCTCAGCGATCATTTCAAACATTCTCATTTAGGTTTCCATGGGAAGGTTGTCCAATAAGATATTTTAACACTGACTCTTGCGTTGATCTAGAAGACCAGTCGTCATTTCCCTTTTGGAAGAGTTCACATTGAAGATCATTATCGTTATGGAAGTAGATGATCTCGTCATCAGTCTAATCAATTAAAAAATTGTAGGATCTACACAGTAGATTACATTCATTAACTTTGTATTGATTGCAGTAAAGGTATTCATGCTCAATTGCGCTAAAATCTGAATTAGTAGTAGTGTTCTTGCCACACCTTAGGATGAGAACATAACTGTAAAGAAAAAAAGATAAAAAAATAATTGGAATGGTGCCTTACGAATGATGCCTCACCTTGAAGTTTGAATAAGAATTCAAATCCGTATTAGGGCGAAGAGACCCTTTGCACCTTATTGTAGAGGTTAGCTTCTGTTGATGTGCGATTACTCCCAGTAAAGGTGACACTGGCTGTCACTTATTTGGAATAGGTTGAGGATATTAAAAATATTGAAAAGATGGAAAATATGATTAGAAAAGGGAGATTCGTAGTTACATTTTTGTCATACGATCTTTATCATTTGGAAACTAGATTGAAATGGGCACTTCAAATATGCAACGTCTCTGTTTCCCTCGAGGAAGTTGCCTGTGCCACCAAACCCTCTCAGGAACAAACGACGTTTATGTGGCTGTTTATTCTCGTTATGCTTCGCCTCTGCGTCTCAGGGAAGAAGAACGAGGCTTCATAAGTCACATCCTTTGAGAGGCCATTCGGGCACATTTTCACTCTAAAAGGAGAGAGAAAGAGAGAGAGAGAGAGAGAGAGAATGCTTTTGACATCAGGAAGTAAAGAAGGTTAACTTACATTTGTCTTTTTAAAGACCCTGAGCTCACAATATAGCGACTCTCACGTGAAATTCTTACGTCGTCCAGCCAGAGAAAGCTCCGTAAAACTGGAAAGATTTCCCGAACCTCACGTGCAGGAAAGTTCTTTGATATACTGAAATGAGATTATCTTTATGTAATAAGGTTTTGAGAGAATGAAATAACGGATACATAAACATTAATGATTATGTACTAAAACTGCATAGTAAAGTGTTAAGAACTCCTTAGGTAGTAATGCTGTGTGTGTGTGTGTGTGTTTAATTGTAAATACATACATATACTATATATATATATATATATATATATATATATATATATATATATATATATATATATATATATATATATATCTACAGGAAGGTTTTTCAAATATGGGAAAAGATGTCTTCTTGCACCTTACATAATTTTACCTTATAGTTTCATTTATTTTAGCTAGCCTAACTGAATGTTTTACTTACAAATTTGTTAAATTCCGTTAATGTAAACCATTGTTTATCCCATTAACTGTACCACTGCAGAAAAAAATTATTTATTATTTCCTGAATTCCCCAAAAGGGAGAAATTTTCCTCGTGTCGACAACCAGGGAAATCGAAGTGTCAGAAAACACAAGAGGGAAAGCCTTACGAATCTGAATTCGAATTCATGTTTTCATCGAAGAACTTCTTCTGAATTGGGATTTTAGTTTCTTTAAAGGAAAACTATTGTCCGTCCGCACTTTTTCAGTCCGCTCTCATATCTTGAAAACTACTGAGGCTAGAGGGCTACAAATTGGTATGTTGATCGTCCAAACTCCAACCATAAAACATACCAAATTGCAGCCATCTAGCCTCAACAATTTTTTTTTATTATTCAAGACAACGCTATTATAGGACAGGCCACTGCCTCGCCGTCGCTAAAAAAACTTTATTGGGCGAGGTTCATACAAAAACCTCAATTGCGGCGAAGACACTTTGCCGGATTAAAACAATTCTTTTGTCTGTCCTTGTTCCCGCTATTTCCTATTTCTTACAGAGAATTCTTGACAACTGCCATCTTCTTTTTATGCGCATCATCACTCTGGTTCTGATGTCACGTCTGTCATAAGTGAAAGGTGTTTTATATATTTATTCACTTATCTTCCTACACCACAGAGATGGTAGCTTTTGGTAGTAATGATCTCTCATACACTTGAATGTTATTGCTGCATCAGTCGCATTCAATTTATAGAGAGTTTTCTTTCAGTTATTAAAAAAGATAGAGAAACTCTATATGAATGAACGCAGCCGATGCAGCAATAATAATAATAATAATAATAATAATAATAATAAAAGAGCTACGACGACTGCAACCAGAAACCAAAAGAGTATAAAAGCGATAAGCTCAGTTCCAGCAATCACCTAAATCTTGCGATCCTTAACCCAGAGAAAATTAATCTTCCCCCAAAGTGATATCCCAACCCCTCTCTCTCTCTCTCTCTCTCTCTGAACGATCCATTCTTATCTTGCAAATGATATTATTGCTTTCACTTGCCGTTTCACTGCTTCCTTTCTGTCTGCTAGCCTTCTCTCTCTCTCTCACTCTCTCTCTCTCTCTCTCTCTCTCTCTCTCTCCTCTCTAAGAAGCGATCCATTCTTATCTTGCAATGATATTATTGTTTTCACTGCTTCCTTTTGTTGTCTGCTAGCCTCTCTCTCTCTCTCTCTCTCAGAGTAATTGTTCTTCGTTTTATTCCCGACTGTCGTTATTGGAAATAGCAGCGCTATTTCAGCTCACGTCACATTTGAAGTTTTCCAGAGGCTCCCTTCCCCTTTGTTATTGTCTTATCATTGTCCCCGTTCTACAAGTCGCCCATTTGCCAGAGGAGTGACATAAATCAAAAATTGCTGTTTTTCAGAAGCACTTTAAAGTTTAAAGTTCTCTATGCTTTGTTCATCGATATTAAGATGATTATTTGACTGGGCATATAAGACGTTTTTACCAAAGTATGGAACAAAGAACGGGCTATCTGCTGGTATCAATAACTCAAAAAACATTAATTTTTTCAGTTGTGTTACTCCTCTGGCAAATGAGTGAAGTGTACTGTTATTCATTAAGAATCTTAAGAAATACTATATATTTACCCAAAATTTATGTAGTATTATGTATAAAAAAAATGTTAACAATGGATATTTACAGTAATGATAAAAATGGACTTTTAAATTCCTTTTACTTGTATATTTTCTTGTGCGTATATGTATATATATATATATATATATATATATATATATATATATATATATATATATATATATATATATATATATATATATATATATATATATATATATATATATATATATATATAGTATATATAATATATATATATATATATATATTATATATATATATATATATATATATATATATGTAAAAACCGTATAAAGATAAATGGTATTCAGTTCCCGGATGCGGTAATTCATTCACTGACTAGGCGATGGTCTGACTTGATTCATTTAGTTCCTTCGAAGTTTTGCTGCAATTTGCAGGAATTTATTTTTGCTTGATGTATATGATTATCTTATTATCTTTGGTTAATCACTATAATTTTTTAGCACCGTTTTGTTAATATTTTCCCTATAATTCTTAATAATAATACTGTCATTACCAATAATATAATTACCATTTTTTCTACTACCTGAGCTACTGTGCGAAATTGCCAGTTATTATTCTTAATTATCACTTGAACTCATGTATTTTGTTTTTTATGTATCTATTAACTCGTGTATCTAGTTTATATGTATCTATTGTAATGCGTCTTCTTTGTATAGTCCATCTATATGGCTTGCTGAAAATAAGGATTATTACCATATATTTTATTTTTGAAAACCACTCGATACAGATAATTTACAATGAATGATTTACCTTTTTCTAATATGATCCTAAGAAAGAATACCTAATTGCTGGCGTTTCGTATGCAACAGGCACAGCCATTGTATTTGTTGTGCAACACTACCACAGCGAAATGCAGCTTAGCCATACCCAAACCGATGTGATAATACGATGAAATACATCAGCGAAGTAGCTGAGCAATGTATCGCAAATGTGAAGAAGGAAATTAGCATCTCAAAGTCTATTCGGGTTATGGGATGAGAGAATTTGCATCAGTGCTGGAAAACAGGATTTATACATGAAGGTATGTGTGTGTGAGAGAGAGAAGAGAGAGAGAGAGAGAGAGAGAGAGAGAGAGAGAGAGAGAGGAACTCCCTTGAGTTTGGACACCACGGGAAATGTTGGTGATGACAAGGAACTGTTTGTGATATTTTCTCAAGAATATTCTGGATAAAATAGGTAAAGTAAATTGTTTAAAGTTCGTATGCTTCATATAGATATATGTATATCATATATATAATATATATATATATATATATATATATATATATATGTATATATATACATACGTATATATGTTAATCTTGCTGGACAATTGTGTAATTTATGTATTTTTGTTTTTTATAGCCTTGAAAATGAGACCATAGTCTTGATACGTTGGATACAATAAAGCAACCAAATGTATTGAGCTGTTTTGCCTTTTCACCTGCTATACATACATATATATATATATATATATATATATATATTATATATATATATATATGTATGTATGTATGTATAGCAAGTGAAAAGGCAAAACAGCTCAATACATTTGGTTGCTTTATTGTATCCAACGTATCAAGACTATGGTCTCATTTTCAAGGCTATAAAAAACAAAAATACATAAATTACACACTTGTCCAGCAAGATTAACATAAATTGTTACATACGAATAAGCACGAGAAAATTAAATACAAATCAAATAACTAAAAACACAATGTATTAAACACTAAGTGAAAATTGTTAAAAAAAATTTAAAATATATAAAACAAACCTTACAACCCGAGAAGGAGTCGAGATAACCAAGGAAAGAAGATAAGAGTGGGCGGTCTAAGCAATGTATAATGGAACTGGTGTAGTGTTGTTATCCAATGTTGGAACGAGGTGCTTAATGGCCAAGGATTCGAGTATAGGGAGTTGGTTTTCATTAGGGCTGGATAAAATTATCTTAAAAATCATCGTAGTTGATTCTGCATTTGCATATTTGTGCATGGTTTCTTATGTTTGAAAGCTCTGGACTAGAAAGCTTCATCCCTGTGCGGTAACTAATGCCTATGTGTGAGTCACATCGTACTTTGAGCACTCGGCGAGTGCTTCCCACGTAAGTCTGTTCGTTGCACGAACAGCAAGTATACAAGTAAACTAGGCCAGACCGCATCAAAGTAGGCAATTTTTCTTTGTGTCGAAAGAATCCGCCTATGGTTTTTGGATTCCTTATGATGAATTTTCACATCAACTGCTGGGAAATGTTTTGTTCATTATCTTCCTTCATATGCGGTATAAATGAGTTATCGTAAGTGTATGGAAAGCTAACATAATATTTTAATTTAGAAGCTAGATGTACTGGAGCTGGTACATAATTTCATTATGAAACAAGCACCAGTTTGAAGTCAAGGCTATAGCTCTGTGAATTAGGGTTGATAATGAATTAAGCTTAAAATTAGGAGAACAGGAACTATAAAAATTTTGCCCCAAACCTGTAAATGTGGCCTTACGAAAAATTCCCGTTCTGAAACCATCATTCTCTCGTATGACCATGGTATCGAGAAAATGCAATCTATTATTATTCTCTTTCTCAAATGTAAATTTTATATTAGTGTGTAATGCGTTTGCATATTCCAAGAAAAGGTCGCAATGATGATGGTCCCTAAAAAGTAGGAATGTGTCGTCCACATATCTACGGTAAAATAGCGGCTTAAAAGAGGCAGGACAATTGTCCAGTAGTTGCTGTTCAAAATTGAACTTAAAAATGACTGCAAAGGTGCAGCTCAATGGGTTGCCCATGCCGACGCCGTCTACCTGAACATAAACTTCATCGTTAAAAACGAAGGCTGTGTCCCGCACAGCCAATTCTAAAAGCTTCTTAAAGTCGACTTTGCTAAAACTTGTGAAAAACATCATCGTCATTCACAAAAATGGTTTCTAGTATAAAGTCAATGGTTTCATCAACGGGAACATTTGTAAAAAGCGATTCAACGTCAAAGCTGGCCATGACGAGGTCAGAGTCTTGGCTGAGTATACTCTGTTTGAATTCTAAAGAGTTGCTTAGTTTATATTTGTTGTTAAAGCATTGGTCTAACAAAGGAACCAGGAATTTGGCTATTTCGAACTTCTATTTTCGAAAATGAAAAACATCCTTAAGCGCTAATTTATCACATTTCCAAAAAGAACTATCTTCTCTTGCCCATGAAAGTTTTCAGAAACTTAAAATTAGATGGACCCCTTTTTTCAATAGGCATGAATCGAGTACCCTTAAAAAACTAAGCAAAAGAGAAGACCTTGTCTTATCTAAACCCGATAAAGGTAAAGGCACTGTTATTTTAAATAAAAATGATTATATTAACAAAATGCAAGATATCAGCCATGAAAAGTGAACGATAAATAAATTATTCAATAAACTTTGAAACACTATAACGTAACTGTCCATATAACGTCACTGGGAGAGAGAGAGAGAGAGAGAGAGGGGATGAGAGAGAGAGGGGAAGAGGAAGAGAACGAGAGAGAGAGAGGAGAGATAGAGATAGGATTGCTAACAATGATCTTAGCAGATGGGTCCTCCTCCTCCTCCTCCCCCAGTTCCCATTTTTACCGTTTCCTCTCTCCAAGGATGAGGGGAGTAGGAGGGATTAGGAGTCCTTGCGCTGTTTTAATTGCCAGGACTAATTAGAGTTAGGCTCTAATTAATTAACACTCTGCGGAGTGAAGATATAGACTCCTGTGCTTAATCCTTTTTCCTCTTTAAAAGGTCGTCTGGGCTTGAGGAGTTGGCGGCCTTTTCGCTTCCTGGAAGCCGTAATACCGAGGTCCTCTATTTGTTTCCATTCTTACTCGCGTTTTCTTCTTCTTCTTCTTCTTCCTTCTTCTTCTTATTATTATTATTATTATTATTATTATTATTATTATTATTATTATTATTATTATCTCAGCAAATGTGCTACTTTTCTCTGAAGTCTTTAACAATTCAACTATTTTAAAAAGGCCCTTTGGATTTTCAGTGGTAGTAATTATTATTATTATTTATTTACAATCTCTAACAATGTTCCACTTGTCTTGAAGTCTTAAATAATTAATTCAGCCATTTATAAAAATACCCTTTCGATTCTCAGCGGTAGTAACCTTGAACCATTTGGTGGATTCTCTGAACAATTTCGAGATTTGATATTTCACGGAACCTTTTTGGTCAATCTCGGATGTTCCTTTCTGCTGATCGCATAGTTTGAGATGATATAAGTTTAGAATTTGCCAGTTGACGTAAAATTGAGGTTTTGTTTTCAAATATATTCATATGTTGTTACAGGTAATATTGAGGTTTGGTTTTAAATTATTCAGAGATAAATATATACAGATATCTTTGCTTTTCCTTTTTACGACGGTATGGCGTTCTGATGCCCTTTGGGTATCATGGGTCACAGGCCTCTAGTAGATCAAATATTTAGGAGACCATGATATACAGTTCCTTCCTGGAGGGAACTGTACATTTTTGCAGCATTTCCATTAGTATCAATGAGAACATTTTGAATAATAATAATAATAATAATAATAATAATAATAATAAAATAATAATAATAATAATAATAATAACAATAATAATAATAATAATAATAATAATAATAATAATAATAATAATAATAATAATAATAATAATAAAGAAACAAATCCACATTTATGTATCTAAAGATAAATCGGTACAGAAATCTTTCGGGAAACTGTTCGATTTGCTTTTTCAACTGCAAATGGAACAGTTTCCCGAAAGCTTTTATTACATATTTGTCTTTAGATATATGTACATATGCATAATTGTGTGATATTTATAAAAGTATACTTCACTGATAATGAAATATAGTTTTATGGGAGCACAATTGTCAATGAACTATGTCGCGTAATGTCACAATAATTGCGTATAAGAATCAGGGCGATGAAGTGGGAGTATGTCGGCCTATTTCACTCGGCCTCTTCTTGGAATAAGATATTCATCAGATTCCACGAAACCCGCGGGAACTTTTGGCCAGAAGTTTCCGAGGGGACAAAAGTCGACGTCCTTCTTAATTTCTTAGGCCCCGCTTCCAAGGGACCAAGCAACGGGGCAGTAAACAAGGATGAAAAGGAAACGAATAAAAGTCTTGCCGAAGTTTTAAGTTATATGACGATCTTGGCCCGGAAAAGTCTTGAAGAATTTCGTCTCCGCGATCATTTTATTTTTCCATCAAAGCTTCTTGCAGAGTAGTCATAAGAAAAACATATGCAGCCTTGGCTAAAACATGAGAAATGATACCAAATCCACTGTAATAATAAGGATAACATACTGACACAGAAGGAAGACAATGCATACAGTTGGGTTAAAGCACAAACAACAAACAAAAGTTGGAAGCACAACAAAACTATAAACGCCGCACCAGGTGGGGGAGGGCCAACATTAACAACAGCCGAAAGCTCTCCCTTCCCTGCTGCAGCCTTCTTTCTGCCTGACCAGAGTAACTCGATATATTTGCTTCTTTCGTCTTTGCTAAAAGAGGAGGGATTGCTCTTGGAATTATTTTCATATAGTGATGAACTGTGGAAAAGGATTTTCGTGCTGGTGATTTATTTGATTTTCGAGGAAAATTTTTTTTTCTAAATCCGGCCTTAGCTTTACTGAACTTCATAAATTGTTCATCATTGCAGCCATAACCTTGACCCGTCTCAAGTGTTCACTTGGACCTTCATAATGTTATTCGAGGCATCTAAAGCGTAAACGCAGCACCCTCGTCGGAAAGGTGAAAGGAAACTTTTCATATCAAAATTTCTTACGAATGTTTTCTCTTAGTCCTATTTTCATGCTTCTTTGCACCTTCACTTCCAGAACTTTTTTTTATTATTAATCTTAAAAAACTGTCGCGTTTCTTATAAACATTTGCGTTTCCTCCATTGGAAGGGAAATTGTGTCAAGGGTAGTGAAGATTTTCTTTTTTTACTTCAGCTACTCTACTGGTTGGGGATTAAGCAAATAAAAAGTTGTATAGTAGAACAAAACTAATCACATAAAAAGGATAACATCCAGAAATTCCCAGCAATGAAAAAGAAATGTGGCACGAGGAGGTTCTTAAAGCAAACTTTGATTGTAAAGGTGACCTTTTCCTTTTTTCAAGGGAATAATAACTGCCTCACATTTTCCTCTCCAGTTTGGAAAGGTTCCGAATAAAACTGCCTCAAATGACAAGTACGCTGGGAAATGCATTATCTATTGACAGTAACTAGAAGCGTTAAATTGAAGCAAACATAATACAGACAAATAGAAATTCTTATTTTCCAAAATTAAAAGTATGGTATCTCAAATCAGTTGATATATCAATGATATCCTTTCATTAGGTTTTTTTTTTTTTTTTTTTTTTTTTTTTTTTTTTTTTTTTATCCCGGAGTACTCGGAAGTAATGGATACAAACACCGTGTCCTCATTTGTGAGGTTGGGGGTCGGCTGGGGATGAGGAGTGGGGGGATGTGTTTACAAAGGCCAAAATACCTTCACCATTTAAGGACACCAATTCTCGAGGGAATCTCCTTCCTTTATCTAAACAGAAGACAAAGCGGACAATTGCGGTACATAAAAATGAACGAAAATATAGAGGGAACAGTTTCACCTTTTGATGGTCTCTCTCTTTCTCTCTTTTGGAAGGACGTCACTTACCTCGAAGATGCAATTTGCAAAACAGTGGCGTTTATTTGCAGTCTAAGAAGAGAGCAATTTCGGCGTGTGTTGTGTGTGTGTGTGTGTGTGTGTGTGTGTGTATGTGTATGTGTGTGTATGTGTGTATAGACATGACTTTCGCGTGAAATCAAAATTGTTCCCCAAAGTTAGGAGAACTCTTGTTCATATTACACTCACACCCACGTCAGAGCATTTCACATATGAAGTCATACACCAAGGACGGACATTTCGTTGTATGACTACTCATGCCGACAGCCACAATCGACATATAATATCAAAGTTACTCTGCTGAATAGGTAATAACAACATGGACAACATGGACGTGTGGTTTTATTTTATCTTTTATATTTTTTATTTTCGTGCGTCGACAAAAATATCCTTTCTGATGCTGACCTCATTTCGCTGTCTAGATTTTCTTCGGCTTTGTCATTTATTTATTTGGGGTTTTTTTAATTAATTCTCTCTCTCTCTCTCTCTCTCTCTCTCATCTCTCTCTCTCTCTCTCTCTCTCTCTCTCTCTCTCTCTAACTATGATATTCTCCCTGCAATACTGTTTGTTATTATGATTGCAGACATAGGAACAGTAATGTTAAGGACTCGGTAGTGAGTAGTTTCGCCGATGACACAAGAATAAGTAGAGAAATTACTTGTAATGAAGATAGGAACGCGCTACAAAAAGACCTTAACAAAGTATATGTTTGGGCAGAGGTAAATAGGATGGTGTTAACTCTGATAAATTTGAATGAATAAATTATGGAGACAAAGAAGGAAAGCTATATGCATATAGGGGACCTGTAATAACTGAGACAATCACAAATAAGGAAGCAGTTAAAGACCTTGGTGTGATGATGAATAGAACATGTTATGCAACGATCAAATAGCAATTCTATTGGCAAAATGTAAGCAAAAATGGGGAATGTTGTTACGGCACTTCAAACAAGAAAAGCTGAACACATGATTATGCTTTATAAAACATATGTTCGTAGTCCACTTGAATATTGCAATATGATATGGTATCCACACTATCAAAAGGATATTGCACAAATAGAGAGTGTACAAAGGTCCTTTACAGCTAGAATAGAAGAAGTTAAGGACCTTGACTACTGGAAAGACTACAATCATTAAAAATATAATAGTCTAGAAAGGAGAAGAGAACGCTGACATGATAATTCAGGGCATGAAAACAGATAGAAGGAATAGCCGAAAAACATCATGGAGCTAAAAATATCAGAAAGAGCAAGCAGAGGAATATTAATAGTGCCCAAAACTATACCAGGAAAAAATAAGGAAAATTCAGCAAACAGGACATTAATCCACCACGCATCAGCATCGATAATGCAGCGTCTATTCAATGCGGTGCCAGCTCATTATGCGGAATAATCTAGGAGTGAGCGTAGATGTGTTTAGGAATAAGCTCGATAAATATCTCAGCTGCATCCAGACCATCCAAGATTGGAAGATGCAAAATATACCGGAAGATGTACTAGCAACTCTCTGGTAGACATTAGAGGTGCCTCACACTGAGGGACCTGGGGCAACCCGAACAAGATGTAAGATGTGTAAGGTAACGTCCGTAATAATCTCCAGTGTCTAACACCGCAGCAATGCTCCTTCATAGCCTGCCTGACTTTCTGTTTGTCTGTCTGTCTGTCATCTTCAGAGGTCATTTATAAATCCCAAGTCTGGAAATGATTACCTTAAAGGCTCCTGTATGTTAATAAAAAAAAAAAAAAAAAAAAAAAAAAAGGAAAGAAACATAAAGATAGGCAACTCGGAATCCCCTGTCTCTAACCATAAAGTTAAGGATATCTTAGTTTACCAGACCACTAAGCTGATTACAGCTCTACTAGGGCTGGCAGAAGGATTAGATATCTTTACGTGATTAGGAACCAATTGGGCCCACCTAGCAACGGGACCTACAGTTTACTGTGGGATCCGAACCACATTATATCGAGGAATGAATTTCTATCACCAGAAATAAATTCCTGATTCCGCGTTGGCAGAGCCGAGAATCGAACTTCGAACCATTAGACAAAAGTGCTATATTCCAGGGTTTCCAGGCGTTGTACTCTGGATCACTTGACTCAACTTGAATGGAAACAGCACCAGGCGCTTTGGCGTGTGACTTTGACTGTTGAGTCGGGCACCAGAGTTCCGGAAGTGCCAATCACCCTTCGTTCAAACCTGTCTGTTCTCTGTGGCCTCTGCTGACTTAACTGTTGTGTTTGATTGATTTGGTTTTGTGAATTTTCCGTTTTGTTGATTACGAAAATTGTTCGGGTTTCTTATACTTGCCGGATATCTGGTCGTTTCGGGAATTTCTGAGGCTTCCATTTTCGCTTGATGTGATGAAGGAATTTCGATTTTGTTTCAGTGAATCCTCAACGTTTTTTGCTGATTCTTTAAGGAGTGTCATTTTATTTTGCTGATTTGTTTTAATGGTATGGGGCCATTGCTAGATGGGGAAATTTCAGTTTTTATTCTTAATAACAACAGCCTTGCATTATAATAGAGAGGTAGGTAAAAAAAAAAAAGACTTGGATACAAACCCCGAAGGTAACAATTGAAAAACTAAATACTTTTATTTCTAAAATCCACTATACAGATAATCTTTTTGAGCCATATTACCAAAAATATAAATATTCTGTCAGGACCACAGACGGAATTAAGATAGGCCTCTCTGTTTTATTTCTTTGATTATGATATGTACTTACGTTTTACATTAGTTTCTCGAAATTGTCTGTCTTCAGTAATTTTCTGAGTGGTTTCCATTCCTCTCAGTGTAAAAGGGAAAATAATGCCGCCTTTATTCGCGTCCTGATTTTCTTCTGTTTCACTTCGTGCAAGTTAGGCGAGTGTTGCTTCTTATTTCGCCTCGACCTTTCTCTTGTCCTCCGAGGAACTGTTTTATATCCTCGGGTACCTGAATTCGACG